>NC_086445.1:549966728-550051728 GCF_028390025.1 Pseudophryne corroboree
GAGCTGACAGTGTCCAGCAGGTCCATCATTATATAATATATACCTGTCCGGCTGCAGTAGTGATATATATATATTTTTTTTATATCATTATCATCCAGTCTATATTAGCAGCAGACGCAGTACGGTAGTCCACGGCTGTAGCTACCTCTGTGTCGGCAGTCGCTAGTCCATCCATAATTGTATACCACCTACCTGTGGTGTTTTTTTTTTTTTTCTATCTTCTTGATACTACTAGTAGCTTACTTTAGGAGTCTGCAGTGCTGAGCTGACAGTGTCCAGCAGGTCCGTCATTATATAATATATACCTGTCCGGCTGCAGTAGTGATATATATATATATTTTTTATATCATTATCATCCAGTCTATATTAGCAGCAGACGCAGTACGGTAGTCCACGGCTGTAGCTACCTCTGTGTCGGCAGTCGCTCGTCAATCCATAAGTATACTAGTATCCATCCATCTCCATTGTTTACCTGAGGTGCCTTTTAGTTGTGCCTATTAAAATATGGAGAACAAAAATGTTGAGGTTCCAAAAATAGGGAAAGATCAAGATCGACTTTCACCTCGTGCTGAAGCTGCTGCCACTAGTCATGGCCGAGACGATAAAATGCCAGCAACGTCGTCTGCCAAGGCCGATGCCCAATGTCATAGTACAGAGCATGTAAAATCCAAAACACCAAATATCAGTAAAAAAAGGACTCAAAAATCTAAAATAAAATTGTCGGAGAAGCGTAAACTTGCCAATATGCCATTTACCACACGGAGTGGCAAGGAACGGCTGAGGCCCTGGCCTATGTTCATGGCTAGTGGTTCAGCTTCACATGAGGATGGAAGCACTCAGCCTCTCGCTAGAAAAATGAAAAGACTCAAGCTGGCAAAAGCACAGCAAAGAACTGTGCGTTCTTCGAAATCACAAATCCACAAGGAGAGTCCAATTGTGTCGTTTGCGATGCCTGACCTTCCCAACACTGGACATGAAGAGCATGCGCCTTCCACCATTTGCACGCCCCCTGCAAGTGCTGGAAGGAGCACCCGCAGTCCAGTTCCTGATAGTCAGATTGAAGATGTCAGTGTTGAAGTACACCAGGATGAGGAGGATATGGGTGTTGCTGGCGCTGGGGAGGAAATTGACCAGGAGGATTCTGATGGTGAGGTGGTTTGTTTAAGTCAGGCACCCGGGGAGACACCTGTTGTCCGTGGGAGGAATAGGGCCATTGACATGCCTGGTGAAAATACCAAAAAAATCAGCTCTTCGGTGTGGAAGTATTTCAACAGAAATGCGGACAACATTTGTCAAGCCGTGTGTTGCCTTTGTCAAGCTGTAATAAGTAGGGGTAAGGACGTTAACCACCTTGGAACATCCTCCCTTATACGTCACCTGCAGCGCATTCATCATAAGTCAGTGACAAGTTCAAAAACTTTGGGCGACAGCGGAAGCAGTCCACTGACCAGTAAATCCCTTCCTCTTGTAACCAAGCTCACGCAAACCACCCCACCAACTCCCTCAGTGTCAATTTCCTCCTTCCCCAGGAATGCCAATAGTCCTGCAGGCCATGTCACTGGCAATTATGACGAGTCCTCTCCTGCCTGGGATTCCTCCGATGCATCCTTGCGTGTAACGCCTACTGCTGCTGGCGCTGCTGTTGTTGCTGCTGGGAGTCGATGGTCATCCCAGAGGGGAAGTCGTAAGACCACTTTTACTACTTCCACCAAGCAATTGACTGTCCAACAGTCCTTTGCGAGGAAGATGAAATATCACAGCAGTCATCCTGCTGCAAAGCGGATAACTGAGGCCTTGGCATCCTGGGCGGTGAGAAACGTGGTTCCGGTATCCATCATTACTGCAGAGGCAACTAGAGACTTGTTGGAGGTACTGTGTCCCCGGTACCAAATACCATCTAGGTTCCATTTCTCTAGGCAGGCGATACCGAAAATGTACACAGACCTCAGAAAAAGACTCACCAGTGTCCTAAAAAATGCAGTTGTACCCAATGTCCACTTAACCACGGACATGTGGACAAGTGGAGCAGGGAAGGCTCAGGACTATATGACTGTGACAGCCCACTGGGTAGATGTATGGACTCCCGCCGCAAGAACAGCAGCGGCGGCACCAGTAGCAGCATCTCGCAAACGCCAACTCTTTCCTAGGCAGGCTACGCTTTGTATCACCGCTTTCCAGAATACGCACACAGCTAAAAACCTCTTACGGCAACTGAGGAAGATCATCGCAGAATGGCTTACCCCAATTGGACTCTCCTGTGGATTTGTGGCATCGGACAACGCCAGCAATATTGTGTGTGCATTAAATATGGGCAAATTCCAGCACGTCCCATGTTTTGCACATACCTTGAATTTGGTGGTGCAGAATTATTTAAAAAACGAGAGGGGCGTGCAAGAGATGCTGTCGGTGGCCAGAAGAATTGCGGGACACTTTCGGCGTACAGGCACCACGTACAGAAGACTGGAGCACCACCAAAAACGCCTGAACCTGCCCTGCCATCATCTGAAGCAAGAAGTGGTAACGAGGTGGAATTCAACCCTCTATATGCTTCAGAGGTTGGAGGAGCAGCAAAAGGCCATTCAAGCCTATACAACTGAGCACGATATAGGAGGTGGAATGCACCTGTCTCAAGCGCAGTGGAGAATGATTTCAACGTTGTGCAAGGTTCTGCAACCTTTTGAACTTGCCACACGTGAAGTCAGTTCAGACACTGCCAGCCTGAGTCAGGTCATTCCCCTCATCAGGCTTTTGCAGAAGAAGCTGGAGACATTGAAGGAGGAGCTACCACAGAGCGATTCCGCTAGGCATGTGGGACTTGTGGATGGAGCCCTTAATTCGCTTAACAAGGATTCACGGGTGGTCAATCTGTTGAAATCAGAGCACTACATTTTGGCCACCGTGCTCGATCCTAGATTTAAAACCTACCTTGGATCTCTCTTTCCGGCAGACACAAGTCTGCTGGGGTTCAAAGAACTGCTGGTGACAAAATTGTCAAGTCAAGCGGAACGCGACCTGTCAACATCTCCTCCTTCACATTCTCCCGCAACTGGGGGTGCGAGGAAAAGGCTCAGAATTCCGAGCCCACCCGCTGGCGGTGATGCAGGGCAGTCTGGAGCGACTGCTGATGCTGACATCTGGTCCGGACTGAAGGACCTGACAACGATTACGGACATGTCGTCTACTGTCACTGCATATGATTCTCTCCCCATTGAAAGAATGGTGGAGGATTATATGAGTGACCGCATCCAAGTAGGCACGTCAGACAGTCCGTACTTATACTGGCAGGAAAAAGAGGCAATTTGGAGGCCCTTGCACAAACTGGCTTTATTCTACCTAAGTTGCCCTCCCACAAGTGTGTACTCCGAAAGAGTGTTTAGTGCCGCCGCTCACCTTGTCAGCAATCGGCGTACGAGGTTACATCCAGAAAATGTGGAGAAGATGATGTTCATTAAAATGAATTATAATCAATTCCTCCGTGGAGACATTGACCAGCAGCAATTGCCTCCACAAAGTAGTACACAGGGAGCTGAGATGGTGGATTCCAGTGGGGACGAATTGATAATCTGTGAGGAGGAGGATGTACACGGTGATATATCGGAGGATGATGATGAGGTGGACATCTTGCCTCTGTAGAGCCAGTTTGTGCAAGGAGAGATTAATCGCTTCTTTTTTGGTGGGGGTCCAAACCAACCCGTCATTTCAGTCACAGTCGTGTGGCAGACCCTGTCACTGAAATGATGGGTTGGTTAAAGTGTGCATGTCCTGTTTATACAACATAAGGGTGGGTGGGAGGGCCCAAGGACAATTCCATCTTGCACCTCTGTTTTCTTTCATTTTTCTTTGCGTCATGTGCTGTTTGGGGGGTGTTTTTTGGAAGGGCCATCCTGCGTGACACTGCAGTGCCACTCCTAGATGGGCCAGGTGTTTGTGTCGGCCACTAGGGTCGCTTAGCTTACTCACACAGCTACCTCATTGCGCCTCTTTTTTTCTTTGCGTCATGTGCTGTTTGGGGAGTGTTTTTTGGAAGGGCCATCCTGCGTGACACTGCAGTGCCACTCCTAGATGGGCCAGGTTTTTGTGTCGGCCACTAGGGTCGCTTAGCTTACTCACACAGCTACCTCATTGCGCCTCTTTTTTTCTTTGCGTCATGTGCTGTTTGGGGAGTGTTTTTGGAAGGGCCATCCTGCGTGACACTGCAGTGCCACTCCTAGATGGGCCAGGTGTTTGTGTCGGCCACTTGGGTCGCTTAGCTTAGCCATCCAGCGACCTCGGTGCAAATTTTAGGACTAAAAATTATATTGTGAGGTGTGAGGTGTTCAGAATAGACTGAAAATGAGTGGAAATTATGGTTATTGAGGTTAATAATACTTTGGGATCAAAATGACCCCCAAATTCTATGATTTAAGCTGTTTTTTAGGGTTTTTTGAAAAAAACACCCGAATCCAAAACACACCCGAATCCGACAAAAATATTTCGGTGAGGTTTTGCCAAAACGCGTTCGAACCCAAAACACGGCCGCGGAACCGTACCCAAAACCAAAACACAAAACCCGAAAAATTTCCGGTGCTCATCTCTAATTATACGTTCTCTGCCTGCAAAACGCCCCATATCTGTGCTCAGTATGCTGCATATATCTGTGCTCACACTGCTTTATTTTGGGGACTGGGTCCAGCAGTATTATATAGGAGGAGTACAGTGCAGAGTTTTGCTGACCAGTGACCACCAGTATTAAAAGTTCTCTGCCTGAAAAACGCTCCATATCTGTGCTCAGTGTGCTGCATATATCTGTGCTCACACTGCTTTATTGTGGGGACTGGGGACCAGCAGTATTATATAGGAGGAGTACAGTGCAGAGTTTTGCTGACCAGTGACCACCAGTATTATACGTTCTCTGCCTGAAAAACGCTCCATATCTGTGCTGCATTGTAGTATATAGTAGGAGTACAGTGCATAATTTTGGTGACCACGAGTATATAATATATAGCAGTACGGTACAGTAGGCCACTGCTCTACCTACCTTTGTGTCGTCAAGTATACTATCCATCCATACCTGTGGTGCATTTCAGTTTTGCACAGTTTGTTGACCACCAGTATATAATATATAGCAGTACGGTACAGTAGGCCACTGCTCTACCTACCTCTGTGTCGTCAAGTATACTATCCATCCATACCTGTGGTGCATTTCAGTTTTGCACAGTTTGCTGACCACCAGTATATAATATATAGCAGTACGGTACAGTAGGCCACTGCTCTATCTACCTCTGTGTCGTCAAGTATACTATCCATCCATACCTGTGGTGCATTTCAGTTTTGCACACGGAGTGGCAAGGAACGGCTGAGGCCCTGGCCTATGTTCATGGCTAGTGGTTCAGTTTCACATGAGGATGGAAGCACTCATCCTCTCGCTAGAAAAATGAAAAGACTTAAGCTGGCAAAAGCATAGCAAAGAACTGTGCGTTCTTCTAAATCACAAATCCCCAAGGAGAGTCCAATTGTGTCGGGTGCGATGCCTGACCTTCCCAACACTGGACGGGAAGAGGTGGCGCCTTCCACCATTTGCACGCCCCCTGCAAGTGCTGGAAGTAGCACCCGCAGTCCAGTTCCTGATAGTCAAATTGAAGATGTCACTGTTAAAGTACACCAGGATGAGGATATGGGTGTTGCTGGCGCTGAGGAGGAAATTGACAAGGAGGATTCTGATGGTGAGGTGGTTTGTTTAACTCAGGCACCCAGGGAGACACCTGTTGTCCGTGGGACGAATATGGTCATTGACATGCCTGGTCAAATTACAAAAAAAAATCACCTCTTCGGTGTGGAATTATTTTAACACAAATGCGGACAACAGGTGTCAAGCCGTGTGTTGCCTTTGTCAAGCTGTAATAAGTAGGGGTAAGGACGTTAACCACCTCGGAACATCCTCCCTTATACGTCACTTGCAGCGCATTCATCATAAGTCAGTGACAAGTTAAAAAAATAAGAATTTACTTACCGATAATTCTATTTCTCGTAGTCCGTAGTGGATGCTGGGAACTCCGTAAGGACCATGGGGAATAGCGGCTCCGCAGGAGACTGGGCACAAAAGTAAAAGCTTTAGGACTACCTGGTGTGCACTGGCTCCTCCCCCTATGACCCTCCTCCAAGCCTCAGTTAGGATACTGCGCCCGGACGAGCGTACACAATAAGGAAGGATTATGAATCCCGGGTAAGACTCATACCAGCCACACCAATCACACCGTACAACCTGTGATCTGAACCCAGTTAACAGCATGATAACAGAGGAGCCTCTGAAAAGATGGCTCACAACAATAATAACCCGATTTTTGTAACAATAACTATGTACAAGTATTGCAGACAATCCGCACTTGGGATGGGCGCCCAGCATCCACTACGGACTACGAGAAATAGAATTATCGGTAAGTAAATTCTTATTTTCTCTGACGTCCTAGTGGATGCTGGGAACTCCGTAAGGACCATGGGGATTATACCAAAGCTCCCAAACGGGCGGGAGAGTGCGGATGACTCTGCAGCACCAAATGAGAGAACTCAAGGTCCTCCTCAGCCAGGGTATCAAATTTGTAGAATTTAGCAAACGTGTTTGCCCCTGACCAAGTAGCTGCTCGGCAAAGTTGTAAAGCCGAGACCCCTCGGGCAGCCGCCCAAGATGAGCCCACCTTCCTTGTGGAATGGGCTTTTACAGATTTTGGCTGTGGCAGGCCTGCCACAGAATGTGCAAGCTGTATTGTACTACAAATCCAACGAGCAATAGTTTGCTTAGAAGCAGGAGCACCCAGCTTGTTGGGTGCATACAGGATAAAGAGCGAGTCAGATTTCCTGACTCCAGCCGTCCTGGAAACATATATTTTCAGGGCCCTGACTACGTCCAGCAACTTGGAGTCCTCCAAGTCCCTAGTAGCCGCAGGTACCACAATAGGCTGGTTCAAGTGAAACGCCGAAACCACCTTAGGGAGAAATTGAGGACGAGTCCTCAATTCTGCCCTGTCCGTATGAAAAATTAGGTAAGGGCTTTTATAGGATAAAGCCGCCAATTCTGAGACACGCCTGGCTGAAGCCAGGGCTAACAGCATTACCACTTTCCAAGTGAGATATTTTAAGTCTACAGTGGAGAGTGGTTCAAACCAATGTGATTTTAGGAACCCCAAAACTACATTGAGATCCCAAGGTGCCACTGGAGGCACAAAAGGAGGCTGTATATGCAGTACCCCCTTGACAAACGTCTGAACTTCAGGAACTGAAGCCAGTTCTTTCTGGAAGAAAATCGACAGGGCCGAAATTTGAACCTTAATGGACCCTAATTTTAGGTCCATAGACAGTCCTGTTTGCAGGAAATGCAGGAAACGACCCAGTTGAAATTCCTCTGTAGGGGCCTTCCTGGCCTCGCACCACGCAACATATTTACGCCAAATACGGTGATAATGCTGTACGGTTACATCCTTCCTGGCTTTGATCAGGGTAGGGATGACTTCATCCGGAATGCCTTTTTCTTTTAGGATCCGGCGTTCAACCGCCATGCCGTCAAACGCAGCCGCGGTAAGTCTTGGAACAGACAGGGTCCCTGCTGGAGCAGGTCCTTTCTTAGAGGTGAAGGCCACGGGTCCTCTGTGAGCATCTCTTGAAGTTCCAGGTACCAAGTCCTTCTTGGCCAATCCGGAGCCACGAGTATAGTCCTTACTCCTCTCCTTCTTATGATTCTCAGTACCTTGGGTATGAGAGGCAGAGGAGGGAACACATACACTGACTGGTACACCCACGGTGTTACCAGAGCGTCCACAGCTATTGCCTGAGGGTCCCTTGACCAGGCGCAATACCTGTCTAGTTTTTTGTTGAGGCGGGACGCCATCATGTCCACCTTTGGTTTTTCCCAACGGTTCACAATCATGTGGAAGACTTCTGGGTGAAGTCCCCACTCCCCCGGGTGGAGGTCGTGTCTGCTGAGGAAGTCTGCTTCCCAGTTGTCCACTCCCGGAATGAACACTGCTGACAGTGCTATCACATGATTTTCCGCCCAGCGGAGAATCCTTGCAACTTCTGTCATTGCCCTCCTGCTTCTCGTGCCGCCCTGTCTGTTTACGTGGGCGACTGCCGTGATGTTGTCTGACTGGATCAGCACCGGCTGACCTTGAAGCAGAGGTCTTGCTAGGCTTAGAGCATTGTAGATGGCCCTTAGCTCCAGGATATTTATGTGAAGTAATGTCTCCAGGCTTGACCACAAGCCCTGGAAATTTCTTCCCTGTGTGACTGCTCCCCAGCCTCTCAGGCTGGTATCCGTGGTCAACAGGACCCAGTCCTGAATGCCGAATCTGCGGCCCTCTAGAAGATGAGCACTCTGCAACCACCACAGGAGAGACACCCTTGTCCTTGGTGACAAGATTATCCGCTGATGCATCTGAAGATGCGACCCGGACCATTTGTCTAGCAGATCCCACTGGAAGGTTCTTGCGTGGAATCTGCCGAATGGGATTGCTTCGTAAGAAGCCACCATCTTTTCCAGGACCCTTGTGCATTGATGCACTGAGACTTGGCCTGGTTTTAGGAGATTTCTGACTAGTTCGTATAACTCCCTGGCTTTCTCCTCCGGGAGAAACACCTTTTTCTGGACTGTGTCCAGGATCATCCCTAGGAATAGAAGTCGTGTCGTCGGGATCAGCTGTGATTTTGGAATATTGAGAATCCAACCGTGGTGGCGCAGCACTATCTGAGATAGTGCTACCCCGACTTCCAACTGTTCCCTGGATCTTGCCCTTATCAGGAGATCGTCCAAGTAAGGGATAACTAAAACTCCCTTCCTTCGAAGGAGTATCATCATTTCGGCCATTACCTTGGTAAAGACCCGGGGTGCCGTGGACAATCCAAACGGCAGCGTCTGAAACTGATAGTGACAGTTCTGTACCACAAACCTGAGGTACCCTTGGTGAGAAGGGTAAATTGGGACATGTAGGTAAGCATCTTTGATGTCCAGAGACACCATATAGTCCCCTTCTTCCAGGTTTGCAATCACTGCTCTGAGTGACTCCATCTTGAATTTGAACCTTTGTATGTAAGTGTTCAAGGATTTTAGGTTTAAAATTGGTCTCACCGAGCCGTCCGGCTTCGGTACCACAAATAGTGTGGAATAGTACCCCTTTCCCTGTTGTAGGAGGGGTACCTTGATTATCACCTGCTGGGAATACAGCTTGTGAATGGCTTCCAATACTGCCTCCCTGTCTGAGGGAGACGTCGGTAAAGCAGACTTTAGAAAACGGCGAGGGGGAGACGTCTCGAATTCCAATTTGTACCCCTGAGATACCACTTGAAGGATCCAGGGGTCCACTTGCGAGTGGGCCCACTGCGCACTGAACTTCTTGAGACGGGCCCCCACCGTGCCTGAGTCCGCTTGTAAAGCCCCAGCGTCATGCTGAGGACTTTGCGGAGGCGGGAGAGGGCTTTTGTTCCTGGGAACTGGCTGTTTGTTGCAGCCTTTTCCCTCTGCCACGGGGCAGAAATGAGGCGCCTTTTGCCCGCTTGCCCTTATGGGGCCGAAAGGACTGCGCCTGATAATACGGCGTCTTCTTAGGTTGAGAAGCTACCTGGGGTAAAAATGTGGATTTTCCAGCAGTTGCCGTGGCTACCAGGTCTGATAGACCTACCCCAAATAACTCCTCCCCCTTATAAGGCAATACTTCCATGTTCCTTTTAGAATCCGCATCGCCTGACCACTGCCGCATCCATAAACCTCTTCTTGCAGAAATGGACAGCGCGCTAACTCTTGATGCCAGTCGGCAAATATCCCTCTGTGCATCACGCATATATAGAAATGCATCCTTCAAATGCTCTATAGTCAGTAATATACTGTCCCTATCTAGGGTATCAATATTTTCAGTCAGGGAATCCGACCACGCCAGGCCCACACTGCACATCCAGGCTGAGGCGATTGCTGGTCGCAGTATAACACCCGTGTGAGAGTATATACATTTTAGGATATTCTCCAGCTTTCTATCGGCAGGTTCCTTTAGGGCGGCCGTATCAGGAGAGGGTAGTGCTACCTGTTTAGACAAGCGTGTGAGCGCTTTATCCACCCTAGGGGGTGTTTCCCAACGTGCCCTATCCTCTGGCGGGAAAGGGTACGATGCCAATAACCTTTTAGGAATTATCAGTTTTTTATCGGGGGAAACCCACGCCTCATCACACTTCATTTAATTCCTCGGATACAGGAAAAACTACAGGCAGTTTTTTCTCACCAAACATAATACCCTTTTTAGTGGTACTTGTATTATCAGAGATATGCAATACATTTTTCATTGCTTCAATCATGTAACGTGTGGCCCTAGTGGAAGTCACGTATGTCTCCTCATCATCGACACTGGAGTCAGTATCCGTGTCTGTGTCTGCCATTTGAGGTAACGGGCGTTTTAAAGCCCCTGATGGCGTTTGAGACCCCTGGACAGGCACAAGCTGAGTAGCCGGCTGTCTCATGTCGTCAACTGTCTGTCGTAAAGAGCTGACACTATCACGCAATTCCTTCCATAAGCTCATCCACTCAGGTGTCGACTCCCTAGGGGGTGACAACTGTATAATAGGCAATTGCTCCGCCTCCATCTCATTTTCCTCCTCAAACATGTCGACACAATCGTACCGACACACCGCACACACACAGGGAATGCTCTGATAGAGGACAGGACCCCACTAGCCCTTTGGGGAGACAGAGGGAGAGTATGCCAGCACACACCAGAGCGCTATATATAGACAGGAATACCACTATAAAATGTGCTTTTCCCTTTATAGCTGCTGTTAGTATCAAAACTGCGCCAAATTAGTGCCCCCCTCTCTTTTTTACCCTTTTCTGTAGTGCAGGACTGCAGGGGAGAGTCAGGGAGACGTCCTTCCAGCGGAGCTGTGATGGAAAATGGCGCCCGTGTGCTGAGGAGATAGGCTCCGCCCCCTTCTCGGCGGCCTTTTCTCCCGCTTATTAGGTGAGTTCTGGCAGGGGTTAAAATACATCCATATAGCCCTGGGGGTTATATGTGGTGTATTTATGCCAGCCAAGGTGTTTTACATTGCTGCTCAGGGCGCCCCCCCCTAGCGCCCTGCACCCTCAGTGACCGGAGTGTGAAGTGTGCCTGAGTAACAATGGCGCACAGCTGCAGTGCTGTGCGCTACCTTGTTGAAGACTGATGTCTTCTGCCGCCGATTTTTCCGGACCTCTTCTTGCTTCTGGCTCTGTAAGGGGGCCGGCGGCGCGGCTCTGGGACCGAGCTCCGAGGCTGGGCCTGTGTTCGGTCCCTCTGGAGCTAATGGTGTCCAGTAGCCTAAGAAGCCCAATCCACTCTGCACTTCAGGTGAGTTCGCTTCTTCTCCCCTTAGTCCCTCGATGCAGTGAGCCTGTTGCCAGCAGGTCTCACTGAAAATAAAAAACCTAAACTTAAACTTTCACTAAGAAGCTCAGGAGAGCCCCTAGTGTGCACCCTTCTCGGCCGGGCACAAAAATCTAACTGAGGCTTGGAGGAGGGTCATAGGGGGAGGAGCCAGTGCACACCAGGTAGTCCTAAAGCTTTTACTTTTGTGCCCAGTCTCCTGCGGAGCCGCTATTCCCCATGGTCCTTACGGAGTTCCCAGCATCCACTAGGACGTCAGAGAAACTTTGGATGACAGCGGAAGCAGTCCACTGACCACTAAATCCCTTCCTCTTGTAACCAAGCTCCTGCAAACCACACCACCAACTCCCTCAGTGTCAATTTCCTCCTTACACAGGAAAGCCAATAGTCCTGCAGGCCATGTCACTGTCAAGTCTGACGAGTGCTCTCCTGCCTGGGATTCCTCCGATGCATCCTTGAGTGTAACGCCTCCTGCTGCTGGCGCTGCTGTTGTTGCTGCTGGGAGTCGATCGTCATCCCAGAGGGGAAGTCGGAAGACCACTTGTACTACTTCCAGTAAGCAATTGACTGTCCAACAGTCCTTTGCGAGGAAGATGAAATATCACAGCAGTCATCCTGCTGCAAAGCGGATAACTCAGGCCTTGGCAGCCTGGGCGGTGAGAAACGTGTTTCCGTTATCCACCGTTAATTCACAGGCAACTACAGACTTGATTGAGGTACTGTGTCCCCGGTACCAAATACCATCTAGGTTCCATTTCTCTAGGCAGGCAATACCGAAAATGTACACAGACCTCAGAAAAAGAGTCACCAGTGTCCTAAAAAATGCAGTTGTACCCAATGTCCACTTAACCACGGACATGTGGACAAGTGGAGCAGGGCAGACTCAGGACTATATGACTGTGACAGCCCACTGGGTAGATGTATTGCCTCCCGCAGCAAGAACAGCAGTGGCGGCACCAGTAGCAGCATCTCGCAAACGCCAACTCATTCCTAGGCAGGCTATGCTTTGTATCACCGCTTTCCAGAAGAGGCACACAGCTGACAACCTCTTACGGAAACTGAGGAACATCATCGCAGAATGGCTTACCCCAAATGGACTCTCCTGGGGATTTGTGACATCGGACAACGCCAGCAATATTGTGCGTGCATTACATCTGGGCAAATTCCAGCACGTCCCATGTTTTGCACATACATTGAATTTGGTGGTGCAGAATTATTTAAAAAACGACAGGGGCGTGCAAGAGATGCTGTCGGTGGCCCGAAGAATTGCGGGCCACTTTCGGCATTCAGCCACCGCGTGCCGAAGACTGGAGCACCACCAAACACACCTGAACCTGCCCTGCCATCATCTGAAGCAAGAGGTGGTAACGAGGTGGAATTCAACCCTCTATATGCTTCAGAGGATGGAGGAGCAGCAAAAGGCCATTCAAGCCTATACATCTGCCTACGATATAGGCAAAGGAGGGGGAATGCACCTGACTCAAGCGCAGTGGAGAATGATTTCAACGTTGTGCAAGGTTCTGCAACCCTTTGAACTTGCCACACGTGAAGTCAATTCAGACACTGCCAGCCTGAGTCAGGTCATTCCCCTCATCAGGCAATTGCAGAAGAAGCTGGAGACATTGAAGGAGGAGCTAAAACAGAGCGATTCCGCTAGGCATGTGGGACTTGTGGATGGAGCCCTTAATTCGCTTAACCAGGATTCACGGGTGGTCAATCTGTTGAAATCAGAGCACTACATTTTGGCCACCGTGCTCGATCCTAGATTTAAAACCTACGTTGGATCTCTCTTTCCGGCAGACACAAGTCTGTAGAGGTTCAAAGACCTGCTGGTGAGAAAATTGTCAAGTCAAGTGGAACGTGACCCGTCAACAGCTCCTCCTTCACATTCTCCCGCAACTGGGGGAGCGAGGAAAAGGCTAAGAATTCCGAGCCCACCCGCTGGCGGTGATGCAGGGCAGTCTGGAGCGAGTGCTGACATCGGACCTGCCAACGATTACTGACATGTCGTCTACTGTCACTGCATATGATTCTCTCACCATTGAAAGAATGGTGGAGGATTATATGAGTGACCACATCCAAGTAGGCACGTCAGACAGTCCGTACGTATACTGGCAGGAAAAAGATGCAATTTGGAGGCCCTTGCAGAAACTGGCTTTATTTTACCTAAGTTGCCCACCCTCCAGTGTGTACTCCGAAAGAGTGTTTAGTGCAGCCGCTCACCTTGTCAGCAATCGGCGTACGAGGTTACTTCCAGAAAATGTGGAGAAGATGATGTTCATCAAAATGAATTATAATCAATTCCTCCGTGGAGACATTCACCAGCAATTGCCTCCAGAAAGTACACAGGGACCTGAGATGGTGGATTCCAGTGGGGACGAATTAATAATCTGTGAGGAGGGGGATGTACACAGTGAAAGGGGTGAGGAATCGGACGATGAGGAGGAGGTGGACATCTTGCCTCTGTAGAGCCAGTTTGTGCAAGGAGAGATTGATTGCTTCTTTTTTGGTGGGTGCCCAAACCAACCAGTCATTTCAGTCACAGTTGTGTGGCAGACCCTGTCGCTGAAATGATGGGTTTGTTAAAGTGTGCATGTCCTGTTTATACAACATAAGGGTGGGTGGGAGGGCCCAAGGACAATTCCATCTTGCACCTCTTTTGCCTTTCATTTTTCTTTGCATCATGTGCTGTTTGGGGACTATTTTTTTGAAGTGCCATCCTGCCTGACACTGCAGTGCCACTCCTAGATGGGCCAGGTGTTTGTGTCGGCCACTTGTGTCGCTTAGCTTAGCAATCCAGCAACCTTGGTGCGCCTCTTTTTTCTTTGCATCATGTGCTGTTTGGGGACTATTTTTTTGAAGTGCCATCCTGCCTGACACTGCAGTGCCACTCCTAGATGGGCCAGGTGTTTATGTCGGCCACTTGGGTCGCTTAGCTTAGTCATCCAGCGACCTCGGTGCAAATTTTAGGACTAAAAATAATATTGTGAGGTGTTCAGAATAGACTGAAAATGAGTAGTGATGAGCGGGTTCGGATCCTCGGAATCCGACCCGCCCGAACTTCACCTTTTTTATACACGGGTCCGAGCGACTCGGATCCTCCCGCCTTGCTCGGTTAACCCGAGCGCGCCTGAACGTCATCATCCCGCTGTCGGATTCTCGCGAGACTCGGATTCTATATAAGGAGCCGCGCGTCGCCGCCATTTTCACACGTGCATTGAGATTGATAGGGAGAGGACGTGGCTGGCGTCCTCTCCGTTATAGTAGAACACAGAGTGACTTAGTTAGTTATAATTGTGGGGAGGATTGGGGACGGGGAGCAGCTGTTAGGGAGTACAGTGCAGGGTTTTGATTATACCACCAGTGAGTTTAATCCTTTGTTTCTCTGCCTGAAAAAAACGCTCCGACCACCATATCTGTGCTCACTCAGTGTGCTGCACTGCTGCATGATATATCTGTGCTGAGTGCACTGCTCTGCTCACACTGCCTAATTGTGGGGACTGGGGAGCAGTTATAGCAGGAGTACAGTGCACAGTTTTGCTGACAGTGACCACCAGTCCAGTATACGTTTGTCTGCCTAAAAAACACTCCTGTGTTTTTTTCTTTTTTCTTCATACTAGTTTAGCAGTCTGCTGACAGTGTCCACCAGGTCCGTTATACAGTATATTATATATATAAGCAGCAGTACGGTAGGCCACGGCTGTACCTACCTCTGTGTCGTCAGTGCACTTGTCGTCCATAAGTAATATAATACTATACTATCCATCCATCTACATTGTATACCTGTGTTGTTGTTTTTTTTTCTTCATCCTAGTTTAGCAGTCTGCTGACAGTGTCCACCAGGTCCGTTATACAGTATATTATATATATAAGCAGCAGTACGGTAGGCCACGGCTGTACCTACCTCTGTGTCGTCACTCGTCGTCCATAAGTAATATAATACTATACTATCCATCCATCTACATTGTATACCTGTGGTGTTTTTTTTTTCTTCATACTAGTTTAGCAGTCTGCTGACAGTGTCCACCAGGTCCGTTATACAGTATATTATATATATAAGCAGCAGTACGGTAGGCCACGGCTGTACCTACCTCTGTGTCGTCACTCGTCGTCCATAAGTAATATAATACTATACTATCCATCCATCTACATTGTATACCTGTGGTGTTTTTTTTTTCTTCATACTAGTTTAGCAGTCTGCTGACAGTGTCCACCAGGTCCGTTATACAGTATATTATATATATAAGCAGCAGTACGGTAGGCCACGGCTGTACCTACCTCTGTGTCGTCAGTGCACTCGTCGTCCATAAGTAATATAATTCTATACTATCCATCCATCTACATTGTATACCTGTGGTGTTTTTTTTTTTTTTCTTCATCCTAGTTTAGCAGTCTGCTAACAGTGTCCACAAGGTCCGTTATACAGTATATTATATATATAAGCAGCAGTACGGTAGGCCACGGCTGTACCTACCTCTGTGTTGTCACTCGTCGTCCATAAATATTATAATACTATACTATCCATCCATCTACATTGTATACCTGTGGTGTTTTTTTTTTTTTCTTCATCCTAGTTTAGCAGTCTGCTGACAGTGTCCACCAGGTCCGTTATACAGTATATTTTATATATAAGCAGCAGTACGGTAGGCCACGGCTGTACCTACCTCTGTATCGTCACTCATCGTCCATAAGTAATATAATACTATACTATCCATCCATCTACATTGTATACCTGTGGTGGCTTTTAGTTGTGCGCAAAATATGGAGAACAAAAATGTGGAGGTTAAAAAAATAGGGAAAGATCAAGATCCACTTCCACCTCGTGCTGAAGCTGCTGCCACTAGTCATGGCCGAGACGATGAAATGCCATCAACGTCGTCTGCCAAGGCCGATGCCCAATGTCATAGTACAGAGCATGTAAAATCCAAAACACAAAAGATCAGTAAAAAAAGGACCCAAAAATCAAAATTAAAAGCGTCTGAGGAGAAGCGTAAACTTGCCAATATGCCATTTACGACACGGAGTGGCAAGGAACGGCTGTGGCCCTGGCCTATGTTCATGGCTAGTGGTTCAGCTTTACATGAGGATGGAAGCACTCATCCTCTCGCTAGAAAAAAGTAAAGACTTGCGGCAAAAGCACAGCAAAGAACTGTGCGTTCTTTGAAATCACAAATCCCAAAGGAGAGTCCAATTGTGTCGGTTGCGATGCCTGACCTTCCCAACACTGGACGGGAAGAGCTTGCGCCTTCCACCATTTGCACGCCCCCTGCAAGTGTTGAAAGGAGCACCCGCAGTCCAGTTCCTGATAGTGAAATTGAAGATGTCAGTGTTGAAGTACACCAGGATGAGGATATAGGTTTTGCTGGCGCTGGGGAGGAAATTGACAAGGAGGTATCTGATGGTGAGGTGGTTTGTTTAAGTCAGGCACCCGGGGAGACACCTGTTGTCCGTGGGAGGAATATGGCCATTGACATGCCTGGTGAAAATACCAAAAAAATCAGCTCTTCAGTGTGGAAGTATTTCAACAGAAATGCGGACAACAGGTGTCAAGCCGTGTGTTGCCTTTGTCAAGCTGTAATAAGTAGGGGTAAGGACGTTAACCACCTCGGAACATCCTCCCTTATACGTCACCTGCAGCGCATTCATAAGTCAGTGACAAGTTCAAAAACTTTGGGCGACAGCGGAAGCAGTCCACTGACCAGTAAATCCCTTCCTCTTGTAATCAAGCTCACGCAAACCACACCACCAACTCCCTCAGTGTCAATTTCCTCCTTACCCAGGAAAGCCAATAGTCCTGCAGGCCATGTCACTGGCAAGTCTGACGAGTCCTCTCCTGCCTGGGATTCCTCCGATGCATCCTTGAGTGTAATGCCTACTGCTGCTGGCGCTGCTGTTGTTGCTGCTGGGAGTCGATCGTCATCCCAGAGGGGAAGTCGGAAGACCACTTGTACTACTTCCAGTAAGCAATTGACTGTCCAACAGTCCTTTGCGAGGAAGATGAAATATCACAGCAGTCATCCTGTTGCAAAGCGGATAACTGAGGCCTTGACAACTATGTTGGTGTTAGACGTGCGTCCGGTATCCGCCGTTAGTTCACAGGGAACTAGACAATTTCTTGAGGTAGTGTGCCCCCGTTACCAAATACCATCTAGGTTCCACTTCTCTAGGCAGGCGATACCGAGAATGTACACGGACGTCAGAAAAAGACTCACCAGTGTCCTAAAAAATGCAGTTGTACCCAATGTCCACTTAACCACGGACATGTGGACAAGTGGAGCAGGGCAGACTCAGGACTACATGACTGTGACAGCCCACTGGGTAGATGTATTGCCTCCCGCTGCAAGAACAGCAGCGGCGGCACCAGTAGCAGCATCTCGCAAACGCCAACTCGTTCCTAGGCAGGCTACGCTTTGTATCACCGCTTTCCAGAATAGGCACACAGCTGAAAACCTCTTACGACAACTGAGGAAGATCATCGCAGAAAGGCTTACCCCAATTGGACTCTCCTGGGGATTTGTGACATCGGACAATGCCAGCAATATTGTGAGTGCATTACATCTGGGCAAATTCCAGCACGTCCCATGTTTTGCACATACCTTGAATTTGGTGGTGCAGAATTATTTAAAAAACGACAGGGGCGTGCAAGAGATGCTGTCGGTGGCCAGAAGAATTGCGGGCCAATTTCGGCGTACAGGCACCGCGTACAGAAGACTGGAGCACCACCAAAAACACCTGAACCTGCCCTGCCATCATCTGGCCACGATATAGGCAAAGGAGGTGGAATGCACCTGTCTCAAGCGCAGTGGAGAATGATTTCAACGTTGTGCAAGGTTCTGCAACCTTTTGAACTTGCCACACGTGAAGTCAGTTCAGACACTGCCAGCCTGAGTCAGGTCATTCCCCTCATCAGGCTTTTGCAGAAGAAGCTGGAGGCATTGAAGGAGGAGCTAAAACAGAGCGATTCCGCTAGGCATGTGGGACTTGTGGATGGAGCCCTTCATTCGCTTAACCAGGATTCACGTGTGGTCAATCTGTTGAAATCAGAGCACTACATTTTGGCCACCGTGCTCGATCCTAGATTTAAAACCTACCTTGGATCTCTCTTTACGGCAGACACAAGTCTGCAGAGGTTCAAAGACCTGCTGGTGACAAAATTGTCAAGTCAAGCGGAACGCGACCCGTCAACATCTCCTCCTTCACATTCTCCCGCAACTGGGGGTGCGAGGAAAAGGCTACGAATTCCGAGCCCACCCGCTGGCGGTGATGCAGGGCAGTCTGGAGCGACTGCTGATGCTGACATCTGGTCCGGACTGAAGGACCTGCCAACGATTACTGACAAGTCGTCTACTGTCACTGCATATGATTCTCTCACCATTGAAAGAATGGTGGAGGATTATATGAGTGACCGCATCCAAGTAGGCACGTCAGACAGTCCTTACGTTTACTGGCAGGAAAAAGAGGCAATTTGGAGGCCCTTGCACAAACTGGCTTTATTCTACCTAAGTTGCCCTCCCTCCAGTGTGTACTCCGAAAGAGTGTTTAGTGCCGCCGCTCACCTTGTCAGCAATCGGCGTACGAGGTTACTTCCAGAAAATGTGGAGAAGATGATGTTCATCAAAATTAATTATAATCAATTCCTCCATAGAGACATTCACCAGCAGCAATTGCCTCCAGAAAGTACACGGGGACCTGAGATGGTGGATTCCAGTGGGGACGAATTAATAATCTGTGAGGAGGGGGATGTACACAGTGAAAGGAGTGATGAATCGGACGATGATGATGAGGTGGACATCTTGCCTCCGTAGAGCCAATTTGTGCAAGGAGAGATTGATTGCTTCTTTTTTGGTGGGGGCCCAAACCAACCAGTCATTTCAGTCACAGTCGTGTGGCAGACCCTGTCGCTGAAATGATGGGTTCGTTAAAGTGTGCATGTCCTGTTTTTACAACATAAGGGTGGGTGGGAGGGCCCAAGGACAATTCCATCTTGCACCTATTTTTTTGAAGGGCCATCCTGCGTGACACTGCAGTGCCACTCCTAGATGGGCCAGGTGTTTGTGTCGGCCACTAGGGTCGCTTAGCTTAGCCATCCAGCGACCTCAGTGCAAATTTTAGGACTAAAAATAATATTGTGAGGTGTTCAGAATAGACTGAAAATTAGTGGAAATTATGGTTATTGAGGTTAATAATACTATGGGATCAAAATGACCCCCAAATTCTATGATTTAAGCTGTTTTTTAGGGTTTTTTGAAAAAAACACCCGAATCCGACAAAAAAAATTCGGTGAGGTTTTGCCAAAACGCGTCCGAACCCAAAACACGGCCATGGAACCGAACCCAAAACCAAAACACAAAACCCGAAAAATTTCAGGTGCACATCACTAAAAATGAGTGGAAATTATGGTTATTGAGGTTAATAATACTATGGGATCAAAATGACCCCCAAATTCTATGATTTAAGCTGTTTTTGAGGGGTTTTTGTAAAAAAACACCCGAATCCGACAAAAAAATTTCAGTGAGGTTTTGCCAAAACGCGTCCGAATCCAAAACACGGCCGCTGAACCGAATCCAAAACCAAAACACAAAACCTGAAAAATGTCCGGTGCACATCAGTATTTCAGGAGTCTAGATCCCGACACTTGCGGAAGAAGACACCGCTTCGGAAGGTGAGTAATTACTGACTAAGATGATTGTAAACTTCCAATTGATTAATTGGTCTTCGGGGGAGTTAAGAAATCACTGTGTCTCATTTTCATTCCACTAATTGAATATCCAAACCTCGTGGCTGCATTAAAACCTTGTGCAGCGTGATTTTTTAAATTTCCCACCCTCAATTGAATTCCCCCATACACTCACACAGGAAGTCAACATGGAAAAAGGTCGACATGAGTTTTTTTTAAACTTTTTTTGGTGTCATTTTCCTCGAAAAGTGACGGGGAACCCCAATTAGTGCACTGTGACCCCTCGCATGGCTCGCTTCACTCACCATCCTTCAGGCACGGTGCCTCGCTCCGCTGCCGCTGCACTCAGCACAGGTTACCGTTCCCAATTGTAGTCCACGTGGATCGTTAAGTATGAAGAAGGTAAAAAAATTAAACAATTTGTGAAAACCTCATGTCGACCTAATGACCATGTCGACCTAGTGATCATGTCGACCTAATGCATGTCGACCAAACGTGGTCGATCCAATGTATGTCGACCTAACTCATGTCGACCTAATGACTGCCATTCGTTGGAAAAACCTCACGCTGCAGATTTTTTTAAATTTCCCACCCTTAATTGAATTCCCCCGTATATGTAAGTTTCTTCCTAAATGTAATCACCTTTCTGGAAGTGGGTTACAGGTAATTACCCTGGTTTCTTTAGGTGTGTAATCGGTACCAAGATTTCTGAAAGTGGCTATGCTCCGTTCTGTTATGCATTGTCTTCCTGCCTGCATTTTTCGGTGTAATTGTTTTTATATTCCCTCATTAAAAAAACAGACTGCACTCTCCTTGTCATTGTCACTGCACAAATGTAATATGCCTTAAAATGTTTGTTGTCACTTCAGTTCCACACTGTCAATGTTGTTTCCTTGCAAGTGCCCCCCTTACTTTATTGGTGTTTCTTGTGTCAGTCTTCTTTCCAAGTGAATGCTCTCTCTCCCTCTTTCTGTTTTTGGCCTAGATTTATGCATATGTTAAAAACATTCCAGTATCAATTAGAATACATATTAAAAAAAAAAAAAAAAGTGTTTACTTAATAGTCTTCCCATAATATATAAACACTTGCAGTGCTTGAGGTAGCTTTGTGAATTCTGTGACTTCAGAGTTCAGTGATTCCCCATGCAAGTGACCTAACATTGACACTTCTTCCATTGCTAAGAATCTAATTCATTTTATAGTTCCAATTAGGTACTATGGCGCAGATGTATTAAGCCTGGGGAAGTGATAAAGCAGTGATAAGTGCAAGGTGATAACACAGCAGCCACTCAGTTCCTGACTGTCAATTTACATATTGGAGCTGATTGGCTGGTGCGTTCTCACCTTGCACTTATCACTTCTCCCAGCTTAAAATATCTGCCCCATTGTGATATATTTAGTGGAATATCCAAATAGATGCGCTACTTTTCCGGCTGAAAAAAATGGGCTATCGCTGTTTTGACCTGAAAATCATTACTGGGCTATCCAATTATAGCCCGGCGTCTTCTAGGGTGATATTGCATGGGATCCGGGATGAGTATGCGGACCCATGTGTTATCAGGTGTGGTATGGAAGGTCGACCACACTTAGATCGAACACTATTGGTCAACAGTAACTAGGTCGACAGGGATTCTAGGCCGGCAGGGTATCTAGGTCGACATGTTCTAGGTCAACAGGTCAAAAGGTCGACATGAGGGTTTTTTTCGGGTGTCGTTTTCTCCGTACAGTGATCGGGAACCCCAATTAGTGCACCGTGTCCCCTCGCATGGCTCGCTTCACTCGAGATGTTTTGGGCAAAGTTACTATCTCAATTGTAGTCCACATGGATTGTTAAGTATGAAAAAGTTCAAAAAAAGATCCCCCCCCCCAAAAAAAACCTCATGTTGACCTTTTTCCATGTCGACCTAGAACATTTCGATCTAGAGACCCAGTTGACCTAGAAACCCTTTCGACCTAGTTGCTGTTGACCTATAGTGGTCGACCTAGACATTGTCGACCTAAAGACCGGATACCATGTTATCGTTACTCTGAGGGCTGCTTATAAGGGATTATGCCAAAGCATAATCCCCAATAAGTGCCGGGTAATGGGGCTGATTGGAAAAGCCCCGGTGCATACATTAGCTGTGGTAAATTACTGCAGTTAATTAGGTACCACCCTTAATAAAATAATAATAATAATAATTTATCTAGATTATTATTATGATATTTGATATTTAATGCCCCTGCTCCCCAACAATATTTTTGGCAGGGCCTGATTAAGGGTTCCAGCCGCCCCAGGCTGATATAGATGTGAGGATCCCTTTTACTGTATCTAGGTGCAGGGTACGGCACCCTAAAAATCAGCATAAGCCAGAAAGCCCAGGGCACCATACCAGTGAAAAAACTATAGTGTTAATAGATTAGTGTTAGGAAGCCGAAGCTATATACAGAAAGCGATACAAAAATAATGAGATATAATTAAAAAATAGTGTTAATAAAGAAATTAGTAAATGATAAGTGTTAATAGAATGTAATGGTATGCCACACTAGAGCCATCCAGCCCAGCCAATCCAGGGGCACCGCACCCCACACCTCCCTTACCCCAATCTGGGTCTATAATTAACCAGCAATTATCTGTAATTATGTGTTCACATTTTCCATAGATTCAAATATTGTTTGCTGATACAAATTGTATTTCTTCTTACTTCTTTAGGTCTTCATAGCAGACAGCCGGCAGCATAAGCGATGCTGTTGGCTGCAGGTGCAGTATGTGTGCAAAGCCTGATCTCGTGAGATGTGGTAATCTCATGAGACTAAATTTAGAGTAAATTCTGCACTAGGGCAGCTAACAGCATGGATTTGCTGTAAGCTGCCTGAAACCAGGGGAGGCCCCGATGACAGCTTAGGGCAGATGAGTGGTGGTGGCAGAAATGAGCGGCGCCAGCACTGCTTAGAGGTAAAAAAAATAGAAGAAAAAAGAAACCTAATTATTCTATTGTGCTGGCACCCTTCCCCCCAGGACCCAGCACTCCAGGCTGCATCCTGATTAGTTGATCAGGCCCTAGTTTTTGGAAACTTACTATATCAATTATTTTTCATTGGTTATTTACATCAGTTTATTGTATTAAGCTGCATTGTTAACACTACTCCTGACTCTGATTCGTAAGAAAAGCCTACGCAGCTGCAATTTTTCAGGTTATGGATGTGAGAAACAATGCAAGTGAAGCTGCCCTCCAGAAATGACTAGGCGCTCACTGGAACCACCGTGAGATCTCAGCAACTACGTACACATACGCAGCATTGTGGTAAATCCAGGGAACACTGACACCTCCGCAAGTGAATTTTTGGGTCTTGCAGACTGACCCTGAGAGCTGCAAAGCTGATGCCATATTTCTGCATGTGCAATTGCAGATGTTAGCAGAGATGTCTAAAAATGTTTTTTTTTCCGCCAATTCCTATTACCACACCCAAATGATCTCTGACTCTTAATCACTCTCAGAATAAACAACCATTAACAAAATATGCTGCTTCTGCATCTTTCCTGCGACAGTTGTTTCAGCACTTTTAAGGGGACAGCAATGTTGTCAAATGTACAGTATTGAGCTCCAGGAAAGATATTTTTCCATGCAGCTCGAGGGCTATAGTTTGTGGAGGCTACATGGAAGAGAGGATTTTTTACAGATCCCTCCCTGTTTGTTTGCAGTTTCTCCTTTACTTTCCACTATGTTCCAGTGGCAGCAAACAGAGCAGCGAGACACACAGCTTGGACCCAAGAACTTTGGACCTGATTCAGATCTCGACAAATGTGTGGCGCATGCTGCAAAGTACTGATATTTGTTACTTTTGCATTTGCCAGACCCGTACTGGGCGGGTGTACTACGTTTCCACGGCGCTCGGGATCCTGACACCCAGCATACTGGGCGGCAGCGTGGCGAGCACAAAAGAGCCCCTTGCGTGCTTGCTGCGCTCGCCACGCTGCAGGCACACGTTATTCTCCCTCCAGGGGTGTCGTGGACACCCCAAGGGGAAAAATAGTTGTCAGTATCCCGGTGGTCGGAATCCCGGTGCTGGTATGCTGAACGCCGGGATCCCGACAGCCGGGAGATCGAGCCACCCCCCCTGGGCGTGTGCAGTACAGGTTTGCGACGTCGAATGCAGATCAGCAGCAGACTGTCAGTGATTGACAGTCTGCTGCAGTTTGGAGGTGGGGAGGCGATGGCCTCCATTTCCCAAAACAGAGGCATGTTACCGCTGTTGTGGGGGATGGACGAGGCCAGGGTCTCAATCAAAGATAAAGATTTCCTGGCCGCTTTGATGGCTCTGCAGCGGCTGGTTTGTGCGACCCAATGGATCACGCAGCTGGCCAGTAGTTTCAAAGATTTATTCGAGCTGCGTCCTAGGAAGCCTCCTGCTGCAGTAACATATTAGTAATATCGCTGCTGCTTCCATGTAAGCAGCAGCGATAGCAACTCCGTCCACATCTGAATCAGGCCCATGATGAGTACCACCGGGCCTCTGCTCTTTTAAATCCAAAACTACCCACTTGAGTTTTCAGTCCAAAATACATCCACTTAGATACTGCCAGATTCAAGTTAACAAGATGGACAATAAAACCACAAGAAGTTACTTTCTGTAAAGTAAGTCTTCTCTCATTGTGGTTGTGCCCGTCCTCCATGCTGAGCTCTGCCGATTGAATGGTTAGAAGAAGTCTATTACAACTGAGAAAGACTGCTGGGATTAAATGGCCACCCTAAAGGACTTCTTTGCCAGAACAGTAGGTTTTCAGAAGCACTATCCCGCGTCAGTCAGAATTAGAATTTTCTTCTCGGCGTGTAATGCAGCAGTATAGAACGTTATTTATCTGTGGTATTTGATTATTAATGATATATAGCCCCCTCTGAATCTTCAGTCATTATTAGAGCGCTCAATTTCTATTGTTTGTTTGTTGGTTGCATGGTGCAAGGACAGATTATAGTTTACGGCAGAGAAGACATTTGCATTATGACCCAGTTCCAAAAGGCCTCATTTTGATCACTTTACTAAGAACAATACCTAGGTGTCATTTGCTAAGCTGTAAGAGATTGGCATTTACATTTCCATGAGATATACTCCTCCTTAGAGAGTCCAAACAGGGAATGAATGGTGAGTGGAAGGATTGGCTAATTAAAGTAAGTAAATGCTGTAAGTAAGTAAAATGCAGATTTCCTAGTTATATACATTTACAAATGTATGTATAAGGAGTGTAATATGTTAGGTCGACAGTTAAGTCGACGGTTATCATTTAGACATGCATAAGGTTGACATGAGAATGTTGTCATTCATGTCTACATGGATGACATGATAGAATGTCAACATAATATCTAGGTGGCCCAGCGGTCACTTACCTGGTCCCATCGGCATCTTCAGTGTTGCCTTCTGGGTCCAGACGGTCATGTGACGAGGAGTTCTAGTGCAGGTGGCTGATGGAGCAATCTTTTGGTGAGTATTTTCATACTATCCTCAATCCATATTCCTGTAATGGCATCTCACATATGCAAACTCCTCTGCCTGATTGACAGACAGAGGTGTTCGCAGGATGGGAGGGGATGTTGCAGCGGCATTGTAGGGGCTTTGTGGCGGCGTTGGTGGGAGCACAGTCTGGACAATGCAGGTGTGTCCGGACCAACTTCACACGCAGCCGTTGCTACCAAAAAGGAGGCAAGTTGTCAGCTTTAGCAGTCGGCAGAGGGCAACCCTAAACATGCGAAAGCATCGCCGCCGTGCAATGCTTTTGCAGGTTTGGGGAGGGGGGGGGGGGGGCAAGACCCAGCATGCAGGGTGGGTTTCCCCCTGCATGTGAGTGTAATGGGTCGTAGATGTGTGATTTTTCGCACATCTACGATCCATGTTGATTTAGGCCCTAACTAACACCAGGCCAGATTTTGTGAGAGTTCTCCTGGTTTTTTTTTTCAAAGTGGCAATCAGTTACATGACATAATCAACCTGGTTTAAAGAGACGGAAGAACTCGTACAAAATCTCTCACTTTCTGATTCTTATGCCCTATTACATCCCCCCATTAGCTATATGGTATTGCACAGCCGCTTCCCTTAGGCTGTGCAGTATCGTACAACTCTGATGATTGTGGACATCTCCAACTATTCTGTACTGTACATAATAGCAAAAACACAAACACATGTTTTAATGCTTTAACCACTACTTTGATTCCTATCTTTTATTACATACTGTATAGAGCCCAATTCAGGGTTGGTCGCAAAAGAAAAATCTTTCTCTAATGGGCAAAACCATGTGCACTTCAGGTGGGGCAGATGTAACATGCAGAGAGAGTTAGATTTGGGTGGGTTATATTGTTTCTCTGCAGGGTAAATACTGGCAGCTTTATTTTTACACTGCAATTTAGATTTCAGTTTGAACACACCCCACCCAAATCTAACGCTCTCTGCACATGTTATATCTGCCCCACCTGCACTGCACATTGGGGGTAATTCAGAGTTGATCGTAGATGTGTTAAATTTAGCACATCTACGATCATTTACTCTGACATGTGGGGGGCGCCCAGCACAGGGCTAGTCCACCCCGCATGTCAGGCCTGGGAGGCATTTGATATGCCAGCTGTCGGGATCCCGGTGCTCAGCATACCGGCACTGGAATCCTGACAACCGGCATACTGACAACAATATTCCCTCTTGGGGTGTCCATGACACCCCTGGAGGGAGAATAAATAGCGTGGCATGCATAGTGTGCAACCGCAGCGTGGCGAGCCCGCAAAGGGCTCTTTTGCGCTCACCCCGCCGTTTGCATGCCGACGGTCGGGATCCCGGCACCAATATGCTGAGCGCCGGGATTCCAAGCGCCGGCATAACGTACTATACCCGTCAGGCCCTATCCCCCCCACACAGGTACAAAAGCATCGCACAGTGGTGATGCTTTTGTACCTGATAAGTAGCTCCTTCCCAGCGCAGCTCCTGCACGTTGGCAAGGAGCTACCTGCCGTGTTCCAGGTCTCTGCGGCTGCGTGTGACGTCACGCAGCCACCGCAGTCCGCCCCACCAACGATCAGTACACGCTTCCGTTGTCCGAACCGCACCCAACCAATGGCGTTCTAATGCCGTTGGCACGCCCCCTCCCGCCCCACAACCGCCTCTGCCTGTCAAGCAGCCAAAGGCGATCGCAGCCAGTGAGATGCTGATAGTATCTCACTGGCCTCCCGGGATGTGCACGTGCAGTGTGGCCACTGCACGTGCGTACTCCACAAAGTCATTCAGACTGCGATTGCTGCCGCTGCAGCAATGCAGTCTGAATTACCCCCATGGTTTTGCCCATTAGAGAAAGATTTAGCTATTGCTATCAACCCTGAATTAGGCCCATAGTACACTAAGCAAGTGAACTAGAGATGTGCGGCGGGAACTTTTCGTGTTTTGGTTTTGGTTCTGGTTCCATGCTCGAGTTTTGGATCTGGATTGGTTTTGCCAAAACCACCCTTTCGGGTTTTGGTTTTGGTTTCGGATCTGGATGATTTTTAAAAAAACACAGAAAAACAGAAAAAAAACAAAGAATTTGGGGGTAATTTTGATCCTATGGTATTATTAACCTCAATAACATTCATTTCCTCTCATTTCCAGTCTTTTCTGAACACCTCACAATATTATTTTTAGGCCTAAAGGTTGCACAGAGGTAGCAGGATGACTAAGCTAAGCGACACAAGTGGGCAGCACAAACACCTGGCCCATCTAGGAGTGGCACTGCAGTAGCAGACAGGATGGCAGATATAAAAAAAATAGGTGCCAAACAGCACATGATGCAAAGAAGAAAAAGAGGTGCAATGAGGTAGCTGGATGGCTAAGCTAAGCGACACAAGTGTGCTGCACAAACACCTGGCACATCTAGGAGTGGCACTGCAATGGCAGACAGGATGACACAAAAAAAAACTAGGCCCCAAACAGCACATCATGCAAAGAAGAAAAAGAGGTGCAATGAGGTAGCTGTATGACTAAGCTAAGCGACACAAGTGTGCGGCACAAACACCTGGCACATCTAGGAGTGGCACTGCAATGGCAGACAGGATGGCACTTAAAAAAACTAGGCCCCAAACAGCACATCATGCAAAGAAGAAAAAGAGGTGCAATGAGGTATCTGGATGACTAAGCTAAGCGACACAAGTGTGCGGCACAAATAGCCTGGGATGTGCTGGAATTTGCCTGATGTAATACACGCACAATATTGGTGGCACAGGAGAGTGTACCCCTAAACACATACATATACACACATGGCAAAGCCTGTAAAATTAATTTGGATAATAATAACCCTTTTATTTGGAGCTATTATAATAATATGCAGCACAGGCGTGCGTACCCCTACACCATACAGGGCAAGCCCTGTAAAAATAAATTGGATAATAATATAAGTAATGTATATAACCCTTTTATTTGGAGTAAATAATATACAGCACAAGACCTCACCACTGGACTGATGCAGCACAAGACAGCACCACTGGACTGGACTTATACGGCAGTACCCATGGACTTATACGGACGTACCACTGGAGTTGTACGGCAGTGTCAGACAGGATGGCACTTTAAAAAACTAGTCCCCAAACAGCACGTGATGCAAAGAAGAAAAAGAGGCGCAAGATGGAATTGTCCTTGGGTCCTCCCACCCACCCTTATGTTGTATAAACAGGACATGCACACTTCAACAAATCAATCATTTCAGCGACAGGGTCTGCCACACGACTGTGGCTGAAATGACTGGTTTGTTTGGGTCCCCGCTAAAACAAGAAGCAATCAATCTCTCCTTGCACAAACTGGCTCTACAGAGGAAAGATGTCAACCTCATCCTCATCCTCCGATTCCTCATCCCTTTCACTTTGTACATCCTCTTCCTCACAGAGTATTAATTCGTCATCGCTGGAATCCACCATCACGGGTCCCTGTGTTCTTTCTGGAGGCAATTGCTGATCAAGGTCTTCCCGGAGGAATTTATAATTCATTTTGATGAACATCATCTTCTCCACATTTTGTGGAAGTAACCTCCTATGACGATTGCTGACAAGGTGACTGGCTGCACTAAACACTCTTGCGGAGTACACCCTGGAGGGGGGGCAACTTAGGTAAAATAAAGCCAGTTTGTGTAAGGGCATCCAAATTGCCTCTTTTTCCTGCCAGTATACATATGGACATGAATATTTGGATGCTGTCACTCATATATTCCTCCACCATTCTTTCAAGGGTGATAGAATCATATGCAGTGACAGTAGGCATGTCAGTAATCGTTGGCAGGCCGGATCTGATGTCAGCACTTGCTCCTGACTGTCCTGCATCACCACCAGCGGGTGGACTAGGAAATCTTATCCTTTTCCTTGCAGCCCCAGTGGCGGGAGAAAATGAAGGAGGAGCTGTTGGTGGGTCACATTCTACTTTAGTTGACAATTTTCCCACCGGCAGGTCTTTGAACCTCTGCTGGAAAGAAAGATACAATGTAGGCTTTAAACCTAGGATCGAGCACGGTGGCCAAAATGTAGTGCTCTGATTTCAACAGATTGACTACCCTTGAATTCTGGTTAAGCGAATTAAGGGCTCCATCCACAAGTCCCACATACCTAGCAGAATCGCTCCGTTTTAGCGCCTCCTTTAATTTCTCCAGCTGCTTCTGCAAAAGCCTGATGAGGGATATGACCTGACTCAAGCTGGCAGTATCTAAACTGACATCACGTGTGGCAAGTTCGAAAGGTTGGAAAACCTTGCACAAGACGGAAACCATTCTCCACTGTGCTTGAGTCAAGTGCATTCCCCCTCCTTTGCCTATATCGTCGGTGGATGTATAGGCTTGAATGGCATTTTGCTGCACCTCCATCCTCTGAAGCATATAGAGTATTGAATTCCACCTCGTTACCACCTCTTGCTTCAGGTGATGACAGGGCAGGATCAGGAGTGTTTGCTGGTGCTCCAGTCTTCAGCACGCGGTCGCTCAATGTCGAAAGTGGCCCGCAATTTTTCGTGCCACCGACTGCATCTCCTGCACGCCCCTGTAATTTTTCAAAAAATTCTGCACCACCAAATTAATTGGATGTGCAAAACATGGGACGTGCTGGAATTTGCCCAGATGTAATGCACGCACAATATTGGTGGCGTTGTCCGATATCACAAATCCCCAGGAGAGTCTAATTGAGTTAAGCCATTGTGCAATGATGTCCCTCACTTTCTGTAAGAGGTTGTCAGTGGTGTGCCTCTTACGGAAAGCGGTGATACATAGTGTAACCTGCAAAGGAACGAGTTGGCATTTGCAAGATGCTGCTACGGTTGCTGCTGCTGTTGTTGCTGCAGGAGGCAATACATCTACCCAGTGGGCTGTCACAGTCATATGGTCCTTAGTCTGCCCTGTTCCACTTGTCCATATGTCCGTAAGTAAGTGGACAGTGGGTACAACTGCATTTTTTAGGACACTGAGGACACTTTTTCTGACGTCTCTGTACATTCTCTGTATCACCTGCCAAGTGAAGTGGAACCTAGATGGGATTTGGTACCGGGGACACACTACCTCAAAAACTTCTCTAAGTCCCACTGAACTAATGACGGATACCAGACACATATCTAACACCAACATAGCTGTCAAGGCCTCAGTTATCCGCATTTCAACAGGATGACTGCTGTCATATTTCATCTTCCTCACAAAGGACTCTTGGACAGTCAATTGCTTAGTTGAAGTAGTACAAGTGGTCTTCCAACTTCCCCTCTGGGATGACGATCGACTCCCAGCAGCAACAACAGCAGCGGCAGCAACAGCAGCAATAGGCGTACCAATCAAGGATCCTCTGGAGTCTTACAGTGCCTCAGTCTTGCCAGTGACATGGCCTGCAGGACTACTGACGTTCCTGACTGAGGAGAAAGTTGACATTGAGGGAGTTGGTGGTGTGGCTTGCAGGAGCTTGGGTACAAGAGGAAGAAGGGATTTAGGTGCCAGTGTACTGCTTATGCTCTTACCCAAAGTTTCACAACTTGACACTGACTTCTGATGAATGCGCAGCAGGTGACGTATAAGGGAGGATGTTCCTAGGTGGTTAACATCCTTACCCCTACTTATAACAGATTGACAGAGGCATCACATGGCTTGACACCTGTTGTCTGGATTTGTGGAGAAATAATTCCACATCGAAGAGGTGGCTTTTTGGTATTTTGCCCAGGCATCCCATGGACAACAGGTGTCTCCCCCGATGCCTGATTTACCACATCAGAATCCTCATCGTCAACTTCCTTCTCAGCACCAGCAACACCCATATCCTCATCCTGGTGTACTTCAACAGTGACATCTTCAATTTGAATATCAGGAAGTTGACTGTGGGGGCTCCTTCCAGCACTTGCAGAGGGCGTGCAAATGGTGGAAGGAACCACCTCTTCCCGTCCAGTGTTGGCAAGGTCAGGCATCGCAACCGCCGACGCACTTGGACTTTCCTTGGGGATTTGTGATACCATCTTGGAACACTTTTGCCAGCTTAACTCATCATTTTTCTAGAGGGAGTATGAGGGCTTCCATCGTCATGTGAAGCTGAACCACTAGTCATGAAGATAGGCCAGGGCCTTAGCCGTTACTTGCCACTCTGTGTCATAAATGGCATATTGGCAAGTTTACGTTTCTCCTCAGACCATTTAAATATATTTTTGGGGGTCTTTTTCTGAACTTTGGCTTTTTGGATTTTACTATCACATTGGGCATCGGCCTTGGCAGACAACGTTGATGGAATTTCATTGTCTATGTCATGACTAGTGGCAGCAGCTTCAGCACTAGGAGGAAGTGGTTCTTGATCTTTCCCTATTTTATCCTCCAAATTTTTGTTCTCCATTATTTTTCTGGAGTTATATAACAATATGTGGTACAGGAGAGTGTACCTCTACACCACACAGGGCAAACCCTGTATAAATTATTTGGATTAAATATTAATAACCCCTTTATTTGAAGTAAATAATATACAGCACAGGACAGCACCACTGAATTTATATGGCAGCACCACTGAACTGGACATATACGGCAGTACCACTGGAATTATATGGCAGTATTATTGGACATACGCCAGTACCACTGGAGTTATACACCAGTACCACTGGAATTATACGGCAGGATCACTGGAATTATACGGCAGTACCACTGGAATTATACGGCAGTACCACTGGAGTTATACGACAGTACCACTGGATTTTTACAGCAGTATCACTGGACTGATTTTATACGGAAGTACCACTGGACTTATATGGCAGTACCACTGGACTAATACGGCAGTACCACTGGACTTATACGCCAGTACCACTGGTATTATACGGCAGGATCACTGGAAATATACTGCAGTATAACTGGAATTATACGGCAGTACCACTGGACTGGATTTATACGGCAGTATCACTGGACTTATACGCCAGTACCACTGGACTGGATTTATACGGCAGTGTCACTGGACTTATAATTCCAGTGGTACTGGCGTTTATGGCAGTACCACTGGATTTATACGGCAGTATCACTAGACTGAATTTATATGGCAGTAACACTGGACATATACGGCAGTATCACTGGACATATACGGCAGTATCACTGGACTGGATTTATATGCCATTACCACTGGATTTATACTGCAGTACCACTGGACATATATGGCAGTATCACTGGACTGGATTTATACACCAATACCGCTGGAATTATACGGCATGACCACTGGAATTATACGGCAGTATCACTGGAATTATACGGCAATACCACTGGACATATACGGCAGTATCACTGTACTGGATTTATACACCAGTACCACTAGAGTTATACGTCAGTACCACTAGAATTATACGGCAGTATCACTGGATTTATACGGCAGAACCGCTGGACATACATGACAGTATCACTGGACATGTACGGCAGTATCACTGGACTGGATTTATACGCCAGTACCGCTGGAATTATATGCCAGTACCACTGGAATTATACGGCAGTATCGCTGGATTTATATGGCAGTACCGCTGGACATATATGGCAGTATCACTGGACATATACGGCAGTATCACTGCACATATATGGCAGTACCACTGGACATATACAGCAGCACAGGGACACCACCACTGGACTGATGCAGGATAACAGCACCACCGCAATGGACTGGACTTATACAGCAGCACTGGACATATGGCCGCAGAGGACACCACCACTGTGACTGGACTGATGCAGCACAAGACACTACCGCTGTACTGATGCAGGAAAACACAGAACCACTGCAATGGAATGGACTTATACAGCAGCACTGCACATATGACATCAGAGGACACCACCACCATGACTGGACTGATGCAGCACAAGACACTACCACTGGACTGATACAGCACAACACAGCACCACTGGACTGGACTTATACAGCAGCACTGGACATATGGGAGCAGAGGACACCACCACCATGACTGGACTGATGCAGCACAAGACACCACCACTGGACTGATACAGCACAACACAGCACCACTGGACTGGACTTATACAGCAGCACTGGACATATGGCAGCAGAGGACACCACCACTGTGACTGGACTGATGCAGCACAATACACCACCACTGAACTGATGCAGGACACTGAGGACGTAGACACGTCCTCTCTCTACATTCCCCAATGCTGGAGTGAAAGTGGCGGCGACGGGCTACTCCTTATATGGAATCCAAACCCTGCGAGAATCCAACACAGGATGATGACGTCTTGCCTCGTTCTGGTTTCCGAGTCAGGCGGGAAATCCAGAGCCTGACTCGGATCCGGGCTCAGGTAGTGAAGTTCGGCGGGGTTCCGTTCTCAGGGAACCGAACCCATTCATCTCTAAAGTGAACCTACTGTATGTCATGCACAAAAGAAATCTGGGATGTTTTTGCGATATACTGTACAGTATTGCATGCATACTTTATTGAAGTATTTATCTTCATTTCAACAAATTGAAAGGAGCTGTTTTTATACAAAACAGGATGACTACTCTAAAAATGTTTAATATGTTTAGATCCTAGCTTCCGATTATTCCTTGAAGTGGTTTATACTCTTTTTATTAGCATTAAATGAAGGATGTACAGTACAGTATTAAATACAGTATGTGCCGCAGTCTAGTATAAATGTGACACACAACACATACCACTGGGAAAACAGTAAAAAATACTGTAAATGTTGCCATGAGTGGATTGCATATTGGAAACTAACTTGATTTTCTAGGTAAGGTCACATCCAATTCCTAGAACAGACAGACATGAGTAGGAAGGATAACTGAGTGCTGTATAAGACCAAAGGTATTTATATGCCATGGTTTGGCAGGAAGTATGTACATTACAGATTAATGCCCTTATTTATCAATGAGTGATAAATGTCACTGTGAGTGATAAATTGCACCAGACAATCAGCTCCTAACTGCCATGTTACAGGCTGTGTTTGAAAAATGACAGGAGCCGATTGGCTGGTGCAATTTATCACTCATAGTGAAATTTATCACTCATTGATAAATAAGGGCCCATTTAGTCTGCCCTAACATGTTATGTTAGTTGATATCGGGCCCTTACTTCTCTAACATGCGGTGGAGGAGGCGCCCAGCACACGGCTAGGCCGCCATGGAGTCCGGGTCCTGCCCCCCCCACCCGCTAACATGCTAGCACTTCGCTAAACAGCGAAGCGCTCGCATGATAAGGGTAGCTGCATAGGTAATGGGTAGGGCCCCATCTTTTGGGTCTTAGCGGCTGAGTGTGACGTCACGCTGCCACCGCAAACAGTCCGAACACGCCTGCATTGTCCAGTCCGTGCCCCCCCCTTCCCCCCACCGGCTCTTAAACTGCTATCTTGGAAACAGGGGAGTGCATCGCAGGTGAGTCTCTCCCCGGGGTAAGAGTAGATTGGTGAGAGGATACAGGGCTTTGGGATGGGTAGAGGAGCTGGGAATGTAGCATGGAGTCATTGAAGAGAGACAGACTGTGGGGTGTGTGTGAGGAAGGAGAGAGGGAGACACAGACTGTGGTGTATATGGGGGAGGAAGGCGAGTTATACATATTTTATATATGTGTATTCATAAAAAATATATATTGATTTATTTATAAACAGCTTCTTACATAGCGCAGCAAGTTCCGTTGTGTTCTAATAAATAAATTAGTGATGTGCACCAGAAATTTTTCGGGTTTTGTGTTTTGGTTTTGGATTCGGTTCCGCGGCCGTGTTTTGGATTCGGACGCGTTTTGGCAAAACCTCCCTGAAATTTTTTTGACGGATTCGGGTGTGTTTTGGATTCGGGTGTTTTTTTACAAAAACCCCTCAAAAACAGCTTAAATCATAGAATTTGGGGGTCATTTTGATCCCATAGTATTATTAACCTCAATAACCATAATTTCCACTCATTTCCAGTCTATTCTGAACACCTCACACCTCACAATATTATTTTTAGTCCTAAAATTTGCACCGAGGTCGCTGGATGGCTAAGCTAAGCGACCCAAGTGGCCGACACAAACACCTGGCCCATCTAGGAGTGGCACTGCAGTGTCAGACAGGATGGCAGATTTAAAAAAATAGTCCCCAAACAGCACATGATGCAAAGAAAAAAAGAGGTGCACCAAGGTCGCTGGATGGCTAAGCTAAGCTACCCAAGTGGCCGACACAAACACCTGGCACATCTAGGAGTGGCACTGCAGTTTTCTAGCGAGAGGATGAGTGCTTCCATCCTCATCCATCCGAATCTGAACCACTAGCCATGAACATAGGACAGGGCCTCAGCCGTTCCTTGCCACTCCGTGTCGTAAATGGCATATTGGCTTCTCATCAGACGCTTTTAATTTTGATTTTTGGGTCATTTTACTGAGCTTTTGTAGTATACTTGACGACACAGAGGTAGAGCAGTGGACTACTGTACCGTACTGCTATATATATATACTGGTGGTCACAGCAACATTCTGCACTGTCCCCTCCTACTATATACTGCGCACAACTAAAATGCAGCACAGGTATGGATGGATAGTATACTTGACGACACAGAGGTAGGTAGAGCAGTGGACTACTGTACCGTACTGCTATATATATATACTGGTGGTCACAGCAACATTCTGCACTGTCCCCTCCTACTATATGCTGCGCACAACTAAAATGCAGCACAGGTATGGATGGATAGTATACTTGACGACACAAAAGTAGGTAGAGCAGTGGACTACTGTACCATACTGCTATATATATATACTGGTGGTCACAGCAACATTCTGCACTGTCCCCTCCTACTATATACTGTGCACAACTAAAATGCAGCACAGGTATGGATGGATAGTATACTTGACGACACAGAGGTAGGTAGAGCAGTGGACTACTGTACCGTACTGCTATATATATATACTGGTGGTCACAGCAACATTCTGCACTGTCCCCTCCTACTATATACTGCGCACAACTAAAATGCAGCACAGGTATGGATGGATAGTATACTTGACGACACAAAAGTAGGTAGAGCAGTGGACTAATGTATCGTACTGCTATATATTGATAAAGTCAAATATTACCTTTGAACATAAGCTATATACTTATTATGGCCTAAGTACCGTAAGGGTACGCACTTAGCTTAGCAGACGCTTATCGTGGGTGCGACGCACGAGCGGCACGTACGCTCACTGACTGACACACCGTAAACCTTGTTAACAACACTCTGTATGGGTATGCTTATACTGTAAACCTTAGTACTGTAATATTACCACAATGTAACACTTATTGACCTTGATAATATAAAAGCTGTCTGAGCGATTGAGACGCTCAGAAACCCTATTCAATAACTGGTGAAACACACAAGACCTGTTAAGGTTCCAACACCTTCGTAGAAGATACTTTAGTATAAAAAGGGGAAAAACAGTTACAGCTTATACACTACAGACCTAACATCAATATCTAAACAGAATAACAAGAAATAGATGTGAACAATAGCGAACGATCGCAAACAGAATAAACACAAAGAGAATAAAATGGCAAACACTTAAAGGATAACAAAATGAGAACGAATGGCGTACATAAAGAATAACAAAATGGCTACAGAGAAACTTACACACGTGGGAATGATTCGCAAGCGCGTCCTGGACCAGCCCTCAGCCTTCAGTGTGAAAACCTTTGTAGAGAGAGTGAGTGCTGGTCCAGCAATGGTGGCCTTTATATACACAACATACAGTAACAATACAATGGTCCCTATAATCTTATAGTTCATTGGACACAGGAATGTGTCTCTGCATTATAACAAAAGGTCATAGGTGGGTTCGAACAGGTGGGCTGTGTCTATTTCCAACTGCTCAGGTGGGAGGTATCCTCAGGATTCCCGCCGCATGGGTAATGAACAGCAAATACAGTAAATGTCTCTAAACTACTTTTAAACATAACTATACGCAGGAGCGAACAATCTCTTCCTAACCAACACCGAAATGTTACTATTAAAATACTCTACAGCTGGATACTAGACACCACCGTTCTACCTTTATCTGACCCTTCCCATCATGCAAAGAGGAATTTCTCTGTCCAAGAACCGTTTACACTAAACATACTTTCTAACATTGTTAAGGGGAATATTCACTATAAAACATGCTATGTGGGTAAAATATGTTATGATCGAGTCGCCCGCTAGACGCTCACAAACTCTACCGTAAATGCGCATATACCGCGCGTGATCGCCGGAGCGATCTTACGCAATTTGCGGATATGTGCACGCACGGCAGAGCTCATGCACGTGCAGCAGGCATGTGCATGAGGGGTTAGTACAAGGCATATGAATCAGGATATTTTTCGACTTTGACAGTCCACCCTTTGGCAGTCAACAATAACTGCCACTATCTAAACAATTCAAGCAGAAAAATATATTACCATGAAATACCTCATTATGATTGGGAGTAGGGAGGAAAGGAGGAGGTGGGAAATGTATGACCTAGTGGGATAGTAAAAGCATGTGTGTATGAAATCCATGTCTGAGGGCTCATGTATCATCGTGCCGTACGTGTTCTAAAATAAGCTTCGAGGTATTGCGAAGTATACATTGAATCCTTCTCATCCCGTATTAAGGGTCTGTAAGTGGGCTAACAAACTCTACCGAGCTCTTTTAGGCTTTTAGTTCCAACAAATGGGGGTGCACATTAGTTGATGATACATGAAGGGGGAGAATATGTGAGTGCTAATATATGTGCCTATATTACCTGTCGACTATGTGTGTCACTACTTGAAGATAGTAGAGATGAAGATAAGAAACATGCGTTATAAATGCAGTCGTATGTTTATGTATGTTGTCGTCTTTGGGTGTCTTGTTGACGTCTTGTCTGATGTCTTGTCTGATGTTTTGTCTCTTTACTGTATCTTTGCTGTAAGTGGCAAGCAAAGCTCTTCAAGTGTCCATAAAAATTTACAGTCTCTAAAAGCTCATTAGGTGTCTGTGACACAGTTCATCAGTGGTCTGTATAAAGGGTCATCAAATTCTTCTTCCAGGTGGATGTCTTTGTACCTTGGAGGAAACCAAAGGAGAAACGGGTGAAAGAAACGGACCGTGGAATCACATTTTATCACAACATTGTCTCGATTGACGGGTCATAAATTAAACTAGTTGTTGTTACAATGCCCTCGCTCCTCAAACTCATCAATTTGGTTCTACGCTTGCAATTCATTACAATCCGAACACATCTGAATATCAGACCAATCATTATGACAACTCCTAGGATACATAAGAGGAACTTCCCTACAGTAACGACAACGTTTTGAGACCATTCTCCTAAACCTGAGAACCAATTACGTGGGTTCAACCATGATACCCAGCCGGTTAGTTCATTACCCACAGAAGCAAGGGTAAGGTTGTGTCTCCTTCGGAAATCCCACTTCAATTGCAAGATATCGTCCATCTTTTGATCTATGACCTCTGTTGGGTCCTCAGTGCTGTTTGTGATATACGTACAACACTTTACACCATACTGAGTTGCTAGGGTGACACAATTCCCTCCTGTCACTGCTGTGAGGTAATTTAGAACCATCCTGTGCTGGATCAGTTCCGTTTTGTAAGCTTGCAATTCTCTCCCTGTATACCTGAAGGTGTCATCATACATCTCGGTGATATTGTCTATCAGGTTCGCTAGCACGGTAATATACCTGAAATTTATAACTCCTCTGGCGGTACGGGTGATATCTAGCGCGAGTAGGAATTGAATCCCGGTGGATTCGTGAATCAAATCAGAGGCTGCATGCTCTGTCCTATCTATAAGGTGTCTTTTTACAATGTGTTCGTAATGGGTGTGAGTGTAAGGAGCTTGAGCATTGCGGTGAACATCTTTCATCTTTTCATGGGTAATGGTCATTACTTCCGGTAACACTCTTCCAATGTAACACAATCCCTCTGAGTTTGGGGCAAGCCACTTATACGCCTTCCTCCCACATATGAAATATGCATCATCGGGGAGGACATATGGGACAGAATATGACATCATCATATTACAAACCTTCCAGGTGAAAACTCCTATCCCTAACTCTCTCATCTGACTAGTACACGTATCAGGTTGTATGATATGCGCACAGTATCCTGGTGATACTTCTCCAACTCGCATGGGCCTACTTCCTAGAGTGTACCTATATTGGAAATATCTTCCACTGTTGGCTATTTGGCGTATAAGCTCTGAGTCGATGGGCATTCTATCGGCTCTGTGTGAGAATGTCATGGTTCGGTTGTTCCATGTCACTTCCCAATTTCCCGGTTTTCGGGAATTGGAAATGTTAAAACATATTAGGGACCTATCTACATGGTATTGGTGGAGCTTCAAACTAGGAGGGAAAGAAATATTAAATTTCTTGTCCACCGGTCTCCCACCCCTTAATTCAAGTACCTCATCTATCGTTAATGAGTATGGCACTAGTCCTGACTTTCTATGACCTTGAGGTACTTGTGAGCACACCCAGCATTCCGTTTGGTTTAAAACCTTACTCACTAATGAGTGATAGTCACTCAATGGATGACGGTCCATATTGATATTAATGCTGGACTGACATCTCTGGATGCACCCGTCCTCAACTATGTTATCACAATTTCTACATATACAATTCTCTTCAGCTAACAATCCTTCACAATGTCTATTAATGTCATGGCTACCAGACCGTTTTCTGATACTCGCCTTTACTCGGTGATTGTGTTGCTCTTGGAATTCTACGAATCCATCCTGATCATCAGAACCCATTCCAGATCCTTTCTCGACCTCACTGGTACTCTCACCGAAACAGACTGCTCTGGTCAACAACAGGGTCAACAGGAAAACACGAACTGCAGTCTCTTGGGGCGAGTCCATCTTACAGGAGGAGAAAGAGAAAGTTGTAATGGGGGTACAGAAAACAATTGAAGGGAAAAAAAACTTGTTACGATAATTTGTCCTCTAGTCTTGTTGTTCTTCTTGCTCAGTTGTCATCTCAAAGGTGCTGTCTCACAGTCTTCCCACAACGAACACTCCGGTGATACAATATTCTTTCCAAATCAGCGATCTTTCTGTAAGGAGCATAAATCTGGTATTACCATTTGTCTAACTTTTGTGTGACATACCATCCGTAAAACATGAAAGAACAAAAAGAGAGAGAACAATTAGAAAAAGAAACATTGTCAGATTTCCGTTCACCATCGGGCTGTCACACCAACATGTCCATCGGTATCTCTGCGCAGTCTCCCCCACCAGTATTTCCACTCTCCACCCTTTGTGCCTGGCCAAACACAACGATGCTGGTAAGATATACTGGGGTTGGGTAGACCTCTGAAAAGACCAAGTAGTCATGTGACGTTTGAGTTCTGCTGGTGAACGTTATAGATGAGAAGGAAACATTTAAAGATAAATTTCAAAAGTTTACCCGGCCATCCCTGTGTCTACAAGGAACTGACCTCCCAATTACATTGACTGTAACCTCAGGCTTACTATCAAGGCTAATGATCAACTTTACTGGCTGCAAATTACAGGTGCGGCCCAAAATTCTTCATATGTGATCCCTGATTACAATTACGTGTGTCATATCTTTGCTCGTGTTCTTGTCTAGGAGGTCTGACTTTATGTGTGCTGTTGCAGTTGCTGGCATAATGCCCTTCCCTTTTACAAAGATAACAAACCCTTGGCTTCCTCCATGTGCCAGGGGTCTGGGGTTTTGGTCGATTTGATACCTCCTCTAGTGCTTGGATGTTCATCACCATCAACCGCTCTCCCTGTGCTTCCTTGGTTCTTTAGATATTACGGTCATTCTGTTGTCTAGGGGGTTTATATACCTTATGTGCATCTTTAAACCTACAATCTCGTGCAAAATGACGTTCCCTCTGGCAACTATAACATCTTATCACATTTGACTTACCCACAGGGGTCTGGGGCTTAGACTGAGGTAGTTTACTTATTGTCATCTGCTTACCGCCCTGTGACTCCCTGTGTTTGCTGATGTTCCGATCGTGCCCAACAGCGGACTCTCTTAATGCAGCCACCGAGATACTTCTCCAGTTAGGTTGAGCGGTCTGTACCCTTGTTCTCAACACTTTTGTTAAACCTTCCATTAATACATAAACCGCTATTCCTCTATGATGTACATTTTCCTCAATGTCCGCGATCCCAGTGTGTCTAGCCATTACTTGCAGTGCTCGATTGAAATAATTAGAAGCAGTTTCACCTTCTTTTTGTCTTATGGAGAAGATTTTGTTCCACTTGACAACAGTTGGGAAGTATACTCCTAATTGCATGTTGATCTGCTTAACATTTTCCTGATTGTATGCATCAGTGAGAGGTCTCTCTTCGTCTAACTTACAATCAGAAATGAATTTCAAAGGGTCAATAGTGGAGGGCAAACATGCCCGCAGTACGGTCTGCCAATCCTTGTTTGTGGGTTCAGTGGCGTTACCTAGTTCTTTAATGAACCTTTGGCATGCGGCTAGATCTTTCCTGGGATCGGGAAATTCAGACATAATTGTCCTTAATTCTGTCCGGGACCAGGGGCAATGCATTGCAATGTTCCTGGAGGGAGTGATTCCCAGAGCGTCAGTCTGTCCATTTGGGACTGCAATCACCCTAACAGGATTAAGTTCAGCTACATCATCTTGTGTTGACTCTACAATATGAGGTGCATTTGTCTGTGTATAATATACAATACCGTACATACCTGTGGACACGACCTCACCTGACCCTCCGTAAGGGGGCTTTACTACTGCCTTTACCGATTGGGCCGTGCCCACCTGGGTGTCTCGTATGGTGGCTGCTGGAAAAAGTGCCGACATCGTGCTGGGCTCACTTTTTTGCTTGTAATCCTGAGGGGAGTTTAACATGGGGTGCAACTTGCACGGGTTAAAATTTGTACATTTATCAGTTTTACTCCTATCGTTATTACATTCATTACATTTACTACTATCATTATTAATACAGTTACTAAGTGCATTATTATCATCATATCCCAGTATGCCATTCTCTGTAGCCTGTTACGATCCTGATGCTCAGGACAGCCGAGATCTTATGTAGTGAGTCCTGAGCACCAAGACGGAATGCTGGGATTGGGAGATGGGAAGGAAATAGCCCCTAGCACCCTACCTCCGTTGTCTTACCCGTGTTATCAATTCACGCCTGAACGACTATGGTTTCTTGGGCCCATGGCAGCCGCGTTTGAAGGGCGGATAAGGTCTGCCCAACTCCGATGCCCCCTCAGGTCTTAAAGAGAGACAAGGCGTGAACTGAGACAGGGTAATAACAAGGGGACCTCTAACTGAAACAACCACGCCAGGGGCTATAAACTACCTAAAAACTAAACGTATGTGCGGCACGCCGCCAAAGGAAAAGAGCTACAAAGAAACCACTGTCCACTCCCCTACACGGCACCGCCGAGTTCCGGGGAGGACAGTGAAAGCGGAAACCTCCGCAAATGCACCAATTCACAGTAAAGTAAACACTAAGCGGCATAGGCCGCAACACGCGGCAGAAGCCGCTACTCACAAAACCAGGCGAGAACCCCAGATGACAAACAGGTTCGCAAGGACTTAGAAGGATTCCCAGGACCGGCTTCGGACCTCCAAAGTACCAAAGGGCAGGGAGCAAGATCCACCAAACACGGCTGACAGGAACAGAGTTCTGCAAGGCAGGAACAGCATACAAGAAGCTATCACCGGCGGGGCTGCAGTGTGCTGGCTCACATAAAAAGGCCCTGCTGGCCAATAACTGGAGGGCCAGCAGGACCAGCCCCCAGACCCTAATTACTAGTTGCCGTGCTGCTGCTGTACTGCTGCACGAGCATCCTAATTAACTATTCTTAGCAACGGGGAACGCGGTCCACCTGTGGCGTCCCCGTTGCTATGCACCCGGCGGCCCTGCACGCATGGCGTCCTGCGTTGCCAGGGACCAAGCGGCTATCGTGCGCACGGCGTCCTGGCGTTGCTAGGCGCCGTGCGGGGGACAGGGAAGGAGAGAGGTGCGGCGGCCGTGACCGCTGCTCAGTCAGGGCACGGCCGAAGACCGCCGCGCCTAACAGTACCCCCCCCCCCTTGAGGAGGGGTTAAAGAACCCCTAGAGCCAGGTTTCTGAGGAAACTCCTGAAAGAAAATCCTCTTCAACTTGGGAGCATGTAAATCTTTATCCAACACCCAAGATCTTTCTTCAGGACCATAACCTTTCCAGTGGACCAAAAAATCGAGCCGACCCCGAGAAAGCTTAGAATCTAAAACCTTCTCCACCAAGAACTCTTGTTGCCCCTGAACATCCTCCGGAGATCTACCCTGGAAAGTCCTCCGAGGAAATCTCCTGGAAGAAAAATACTGTTTCAAAAGAGAACAGTGAAAAGTATTGCCAATTTTGAGAGATCTCGGCAAGCGTAGCCGAAAAGCAACTGGGTTGACCTTCTTAATGATAAGGAATGGTCCAATAAATTTGGGTCCCAATCTAGCCGAAGGTTGTCGGAGCTTGATGTTGCGAGTTGACAACCATACCTTATCTCCCACCTTAAAAGTGCAAGGACGTCGGAGCCTATCAGAAAATGTATTTTCTCGGAAGGCAGCTTTTCTCAAGGCAAGGTGCACCTTTCTCCAAATTGTTCTGAGATGGGAGGTTAAGGTCAACGAGGAGACTGGAGAATGAGGAAAAAAAGAGTTGGCTCTAGGATGAAAGCCAAAGACTGAAAAGAATGGGGACTCCTTGGTGGAAGAATGACAAGAGTTATTATAAGCAAATTCGGCTAACGGAAGAAATTCAGACCAATCATTCTGGAGTTTGGCCGAATACAACCGTAAATACTGTTTTAATGACTGGTTAACTCGTTCGGTTTGTCCGTTAGATTGTGGATGGTACCCAGATGTTAAAGAGAGTTTCATATTTAATGAGGCACAAAAACGTTTCCAGAAACGAGCAATGAATTGCGGATCCCGATCAGAGACAATATCCCTGGGCAACCCATGGAGCCTGAACACATGACGGAGAAACAAGACTGCCAACCCTTGAGCAGAGGGTAATCGGGGAAGAGCAATGAAATGAGCCATCTTACTAAAACGATCTACTACCACCCAAATGACTCGAAATCCGGCTGAAAGAGGAAGGTCCACCACGAAATCCATGGATATATGTGACCATGGCCTGAGAGGAACGGCTAAAGGTACGAGTTGCCCGATCGGCAATGAACGAGGAACCTTATGCCGTGCACAAACCTGACAGGAATGGACAAATTCCCTTACATCTTTAGAAAGACTAGGCCACCACACCGAGCGAGAGACTAACTCCAAGGTCTTAGTGATACCTGGATGACCAGAGACTTTGTTGTCATGAAACTCAGCTAAAACAGTGCCTCTCAGAAATTTAGGGACAAAGAGACGATCAGCAGGAGTCGGTTCAAGAGCCTGCTGTTGAAGCTGGACTAACTGAGTAAATAAATCCTGTGTGACGCCTGCCCGGATGACAGATGATGGAACTATGGGGGTAGTAACAGGATGGTTATTGTGAACCGGAAGAAAACAACGTGACAGGGCATCAGCTTTAGTATTTTTGGAACCGGGCCTTAAGGTGATAATAAACCTGAAACGAGTAAAAAGCAATGCCCAACGTGCCTGCCGAGCATTAAGCCGTTTAGCTGACTCAATATACTGCAGGTTTTTATGGTCAGTAAACACTGTAATAGTATGCCTAGCTCCCTCCAGCCAATGCCTCCACTCCTCGAAAGCCCATTTAACTGCCAGCAATTCTCGATTACCAACGTCATAGTTGGATTCTGCGGAGGAGAATTTCCTGGACATGAAGGCACAAGGGTGTAATTCCTGAGACTCCGGATCTTCCTGAGATAGGATAGCCCCCACTCCAACCTCTGAGGCATCAACCTCGACTAAAAAAGGGGAGCTCCGGGTTAGGGTGCCTGAGAACAGGAGCCAAGACAAAGGCCTGCTTTAAGGCCCGAAAGGCAGACTCGGCTGCAGGCGACCAATTGGAAGGGTCCGCTCCTTTTTTAGTCAATGCTACTATAGGAGCGACCAAATCAGAAAAGGTTTGAATGAACCGCCTATAATAGTTTGCAAACCCAAAAAAGCGCTGAATTGCTTTTAAATTTGTGGGTTGCGCCCAATTAAGGATGGCCTGGAGTTTTTTCGGTTCCATGAAAAATCCCTGGGGAGAAATAATATACCCCAAGAAGGACACTTCCGTGATGTGAAAATAACATTTCTCTAGTTTTGCGTATAAATGATTCTCCCGTAGTTTTTGAAGAACCAGACGCACATGGGTAATATGTTGTTCCATAGACTCAGAATAAATCAAAATGTCGTCTAAATAAACGACAACAAACTTTAAAAGAAAGTCACGAAGAACATCACTGATGAGGTCTTGAAATACCGCAGGAGCATTTGACAGCCCAAAGGGCATCACCAGGTATTCATAATGACCCGACTGTGTGCTGAAAGCCGTCTTCCACTCATCCCCAGATCTTATTCGGATGAGATTGTAAGCTCCTCTAAGATCGATTTTTGAGAAGATAACGGCAGAGCGTAACTGATCAAAAAGTACTGAAATCAAAGGCAAAGGGTAGGTGTTTTTAACAGAAATTTTATTCAGAGCCCAAAAATCAATACATGGTCTGAGCGACCCATCTTTTTTCTCAACAAAAAAGAATCCTGCACTCAAAGGAGATTTCGAAGGCCTAATGAAGCCTTTTTTCAGGCTTTCCTGGATATAATTATCCATAGCCGTGGTTTCTGGCCCGGAGAGGGCATATAATCTCCCCTTAGGTAAAGTGGCCCCGGGAACTAAATCTATAGCGCAGTCATAGGACCGATGGGGAGGCAGAACGTCCGCATTACTCTTGGAGAACACATCAGAAAAATCCTGATATTCCAGAGGAATAAGTTCTGGGGTAACTGCCGCAACCCGGACAGGATGGGAAATACACTCCTTAACACAAAAAGGACCCCATTGGGAAATCTCCCCAGACCGCCAATCTATGGTGGGATTATGAAAGGCAAGCCAGGGGTGACCCAAAACTACTGGAACTGCCGGACAATGTGTAAGGTACAATTCTATTTCTTCTGAATGTAGGGCCCCCACTGTCAGCAATACTGGAGGTGTGCGGTGAGTAATAACCCCATTGGAAAGCGGACCCCCATCCAAGCCGTGCATGGTGATACGTCTATCTAAGGGTATCAGTGGAACGCCTAAAGCCTTAGCCCAAGCTAAATCCATAAAATTTCCTGCAGCTCCACTGTCAACGAAGGCCGAGACCAACGAACTGAGGCTGCCAAAGGAAATCTTGACCGGAACTAATAGAGAATTATTAGAGGAGATTAACTGCAGACCCAAGTGAACCCCCTCACAATTCACTTGGTCAGAGCGTTTCCCGGCTTGTTCGGGCAGTTACGTGCGATATGTCCCTTACCGCCACAATACAAACAAAGACCAGAACTTAACCTTCTGGTTCTTTCCTCTGGGGACAGCCGGGAGAGACCCATTTGCATGGGCTCCTCGACGTCCTCAGGAAAAGTATATACACATGGATTAGGCCTAAAAGTTGTTCCTCTTTCAGCCCTCCGCTCTCGGAGACGACGATCAATTTTAATAGCGAGCTCCATGAGTTTGTGTAGAGTCTCAGGAGCGGGGTACTGAAGGAGACTGTCTTTAATCACTTCCGACAGACCGAGGCGAAACTGACTGCGCAGGGCCGGGTCATTCCAGCCACAGTCGTTCGACCAACGGCGAAATTCGGTACAATACACCTCTGCTGGATTTTTGCCTTGCTTAAGTGCACGCAGGTGACTCTCAGCTGATGCTTCTCTATCTGGGTCGTCATATAAGAGGCCTAAGGATTTAAAAAAGGCGTCTACTGATAACAAAGCAGCATCATCCGCTCTTAGCCCAAACGCCCAGGTCTGTGGATCACCCTGAAGTAGAGAGATCACAATCCCGACCCGCTGAGACTCAGTACCAGAGGAACGGGGCCTTAAACGAAAATAAAGCTTACAAGCTTCCTTAAAATTAAAAAAATCCTTTCGGTTACCCGAAAAACGGTCAGGTAAATGCATCTTTGGTTCTGGAACCATACTCGGGGAGGCTCGCAAAAGATCTTCCTGCGATCTCACCCGAAGAGTAAGGTCCTGAACCATCTGAGTTAATTCCTGTATTTGGTTAACCAAAAGCTGACTGGGGTTTGGCCCTAAACCTGCCGGATTCATGAGGCCGAATTTCTAGGCCCACCAATACAACGGAAAAAATTAAACCCCCTTTTTTTTTTTTTTATGTGGGCCGGTGATAATGTTACGATCCTGATGCTCAGGACAGGGGAGATCTTATGTAGTGAGTCCTGAGCACCAAGACGGAATGCTGGGATTGGGAGATGGGAAGGAAATAGCCCCTAGCACCCTACCTCCGTTGTCTTACCCGTGTTATCAATTCACGCCTGAACGACTATGGTTTCTTGGGCCCATGGCAGCCGCGTTTGAAGGGCGGATTAGGTCTGCCCAACTCCGATGCCCCCTCAGGTCTTAAAGAGAGACAAGGCGTGAACTGAGACAGGGTAATAACAAGGGGACCTCTAACTGAAACAACCACGCCAGGGGCTATAAACTACCTAAAAACTAAACGTATGTGCGGCACGCCGCCAAAGGAAAAGAACTACAAAGAAACCACTGTCCACTCCCCTACACGGCACCGCCGAGTTACGGGGAGGACAGTGAAAGCGGAAACCTCCGCAAATGCACCAATTCACAGTAAAGTAAACACTAAGCGGCATAGGCCGCAACACGCGGCAGAAGCCGCTACTCACGAAACCGGGCGAGAACCCCAGATGACAAACAGGTTCACAAGGACTTAGAAGGATTCCCAGGACCGGCTTCGGACCTCCAAAGTACCAAAGGGCAGGGAGCAAGATCCACCAAACACGGCTGACAGGAACAGAGTTCTGCAAGGCAGGAACAGCATACAAGAAGCTATCACCAGCGGGGCTGCAGTGTGCTGGCTCACATAAAAAGGCCCTGCTGGCCAATAACAGGAGGGCCAGCAGGACCAGCCCCCAGACCCTAATTACTAGTTGCCGTGCAGCTGCCCTGCTGCACGAGCAACCTAATTAACTATTCTTAGCAATGGAGAACGCGGTCCACCTGTGGCGTCCCCGTTGCTATGCACCCGGTGGCCCTGCACGCACGGCGTCCTGCGTTGCCAGGGACCCGGCGGCTATCGTGCGCACGGCGTCCTGGCGTTGCTAGGCGCCGTGCGGGGGACAGGGAAGGAGAGAGGCGCGGCGGCCGTGACCGCTGCTCAGTCAGGGCACGGCCGAAGACCGCCGCGCCTAACATAGCCATTGCTTCTCCAGTTGCCATGTGTTTCCTACTAAGGTGGGAACAAGCTGTGCAAGCTAATTCCCTTTGTATCTCACTTTCCTGTTGCCATAAATGTAAACAATTATAATGTCTATTCCGTTGCTTTCCGGATTTTATGAGACCTATCCTTCTCCTTAAATTTTGCAACACCTCAGGATTAAAACTGCCTACCCTGGAGAACTGTTCTCCATCGTTCACAGTCATACGTTCCCACTCATTGCATAAAACCTCTGCGTGTGATCCATATTTTTCACACATAATATACCTGGCCGACCCAACTGGTCGTGGTACTAAATCAACCTGAACCTTGGTTGATCGTCCCTTACTTGAACAACTGGCCCCCATTATTTGCAGGTATTGCTTTCTCAGCGAATTCCTACAAAAAAACAAGTTCCCAGAGGTAAGGCGACGGTGAAAGTTCAACGAGTGCCTTCACTCACTCTCTCCCACATCGACCAATATGCCCACACACTGCCTTAGCGCTGGCGTACTCAACCCAGGGCCCCTGCAACCTGAACCTCTATTTACTGGGGCGTGTGGGAGTATGCTACCCTCCCCAGTAAATATCAGTTGCTGGAGAATTCCTGAGTGATCAGCGAACCTCCCTTAAAATAAAAAAAAACCTACACAAATCACGTTAGAATGTACAAATAGCGTTTATGATCCCGCAAAGCGTACGCAAATTGCGTAATGGGTATCAAGGTAACAAACTAATGCACACAATTACATGCGGTACAGTTGCAATGCGTATAAGTAACTATTACTGATCCGCAGAACGACCAGCGGAATCGGTTGTTTAGGCTGCGAAACCTTCAGCCGGAGCGTATTCTCAAAACGGGCCTATATGGGTACTGCGCCAACTCCCCTGGGTTGCGCTCACTACCTCTGACCTTTCTTAAGTCAGGGTTTTCAGAACTTCATATATGTACTTTTAACGGATTTCTGACTTTCGCGGACCTCCTGGTCTGCTGTAACACTAATTGCTCCTCTTACCTTATGGACTTTTAACGTGAGATGGCCTTCTCCCACGCCACCACGTGTTCACTTCACGGGTATCCTTCTACGAGATCTCGATTTTTCTCAAGGTTCACACCAAAAAAAAACTTTACTTGCATACGCACGCTCTTTCACTTCATGTATACTTTGATTTTTCTGTACAGAAAATTTCTTTCATTCAGGTAACACAGGCTAATCCCAGAGGTAATGCAACGAGAGAAGGACCTTTTTCCTTTAAACTAAATTTTGGAAACTGAACAAATTTGTGCTATTATCTCGTGGCTTCCGTATCTACTACTAAAACAATGCTATCGTGTGATTTGTATCTAGTGGGCGTATCTGTACGCACGTTGCGTAATGTACGCCACGAGTGTAGGCCTTTGCGTTGCGTACGCCGTCTCGCACTTGGTCAGAGACACGTGTACACAGGCCAGATACGTCCGCAGTAACACAAATAACACGCTTCTATAAATGTAAACGATATTTAACTATAATCGTTTACTAAACACCACACAGTTTCATCTGTATCAACCTTTACAACTAGGCCAGGCTGTGTGCGTGCTTTACAATTACTCCCTTAAGTATTACTTTTTACTTTTAACTAAAATAGCAACAAATTTTCTCAGCACGTTATCAATGCAAATGGCAAATAGGAAAGGTAGATATGTGAAAGTACACAAATGAAAATACAGGTGCGTTGCGTGTGTTGCGTGCGCAATGTGCGCCAAACAGAAATTAAAACAGTTTTAAAAGACAATAGCTTAACGTTCTTACATTTCGGTTCCGGATCCCACCAGCATCCCTACAAACCAAGCGGAGCAGACGCTTATCTGATCAGCACTACCGTATCCCCAACCAAAAACACGGATACAGGGGATACTACCTTCCCGCCCTTTGCTGATGGATAAAAGTCTGCCTGGTTCCGCTTGGCTGCGGGTATGAGGAGGCCCGGACGATGCCCCCAATTGATAAAGTCAAATATTACCTTTGAACATAAGCTATATACTTATTATGGACTAAGTACGCAATTGGCGCACGGAGTACCGTAAGGGTACGCACTTAGCATAGCAGACGCTTATCGTGGGTGCGACGCACAAGCGGCACGTACGCTCACTGACTGACACACCAGAAACCTTGTTAACAACACTCTGTATGGGTATGCTTATACTGTAAACCTTAGTACTGTAATATTACCACAATGTAACACTTATTGACCTTGATAATATAAAAGCTGTTTGAGCGATTGAGACGCTCAGAAACCCTATTCAATAACTGGTGAAACACACAAGACCTGTTAAGGTTCCAACACCTTCGTAGAAGATACTTTAGTATAAAAAGGGGAAAAACAGTTACAGCTTATACACTACAGACCTAACATCAATATCTAAACAGAATAACAAGAAATAGATGTGAACAATAGCGAACGATCGCAAACAGAATAAACACAAATAGAATAAAATGGCAAACACTTAAAGGATAACAAAATGAGAACGAATGGCGTACATAAAGAATAACAAAATGGCTACAGAGAAACTTACACACGTGGGAATGATTCGCAAGCGCGTCCTGGACCAGCCCTCAGCCTTCAGTGTGAAAACCTTTGTAGAGAGAGTGAGTGCTGGTCCAGCAATGGTGGCCTTTATATACACAACATACAGTAACAATACAATGGTCCCTATAATCTTATAGTTCATTGGACACAGGAATGTGTCTCTGCATTATAACAAAAGGTCATAGGTGGGTTCGAACATGTGGGCTGTGTCTATTTCCAACTGCTCAGGTGGGAGGTATCCTCAGGATTCCCGCCGCATGGGTAATGAACAGCAAATACAGTAAATGTCTCTAAACTACTTTTAAACATAACTATACGCAGGAGCGAACAATCTCTTCCTAACCAACACCAAAATGTTACTATTAAAATACTCTACAGCTGGATACTAGACACCACCGTTCTACCTTTATCTGACCCTTCCCATCATGCAAAGAGGAATTTCTCTGTCCAAGAACCGTTTACACTAAACATACTTTCTAACATTGTTAAGGGGAATATTCACTATCAAACACGCTATGTCGGTAAAATATGTTATGATCGAGTCGCCCGCAAGACGCTCACAAACTCTACCGTAAATGCGCATATACCGCGCGTGATCGCCGGAGCGATCTTACGCAATTTGCGGATATTTGCGCGCACGGCAGAGCTCATGCACGTGCAGTGGGCATGTGCATGAGGGGTTAGTACAAGGCATATGAATCAGGATATTTTTCGACTTTGACAATATTATAGACTGGTGGTCAGCAAAATTCTGCACTGTCCTCCTACTATATATACTGCGCACAACTAAAATGCACCACAGGTATGGATGGATAGTATACTTGATGACACAGAGGTAGGTAGAGCAATGGACTACTGTACCGTACTGCTATATATATACTGGTGGTCACAGCAACATTCTGCACTGTCCCCTCCTACTATATACTGTGCACAAATAAAATTCAGCACAGGTATGGATGGATAGTATAATTGACGACACAGAGGTATGTAGAGCAGTGGACTACTGTACCATACTGCTATATATTATATACTGGTGGTCAGCAAAATTCTGCACTGTCCTCCTATTATATATACTGCGCGCAACTAAAATGCACCACAGGTATGGATGGATAGTATACTTGACGACACAGAGGTAGGTAGAGCAGTGGACTACTGTACCGTACTGCTATATATATACTGGTGGTCACAGCAACATTCTGCACTGTCCCCTCCTACTATATACTGCGCACAACTAAAATGCAGCACAGGTATGGATATATACTGGTGGTCAGCAAAATTCTGCACTGTCCTCCTACTATATATACTGCACACAACTAAAATGCACCACAGGTATGGATGGTTAGTATACTTGATGACACAAAGGTAGGTAGAGCAGTGGCCTACTGTACCGTACTGCTATATATTATATACTGGTGGTCAGCAAAATTCTGCACTGTCCTACTATATATACTGCGCACAACTAAAATGCACTATATAATACTGGTGGTCACTGGTCAGCAAAATTCTGCACTGTCCTCCTACTATATACTACAATGCAGCACAGATATGGAGCGTTTTTCAGGCAGAGAATGTAGATATTTTCAGCACACTGAGCACAGATATTTGCAAGCACACTGAGCACAGATATTTGCAGCACACTGAACACAGAAACTGAGAGAACGCTGCATGTCCTCTCCCTATCATCTCCAATGCACGAGTGAAAATGGCGGCGACGCGCGGCTCCTTATATAGAATACGAATCTCGCGAGAATCCGACAGCGGGATGATGACGTTCGGGTTAACTGAGCAAGGCGGGAGGATCCGAGTCTGCCTCGGAACCGTGTAAAATGGGTGAAGTTCGGGGGGGTTCGGATTCCGAGGAACCGAACCCGCTCATCACTAAAATAAATATATATAAATGCGAATTCTCTCACTCACTCCCTCACTCAGTCACTGGCTCATCACTAATTCTCTTACTTCACGATATGTTAGGAAGATGAAATTTAACATAGGTATTCTGCAGGTGGGAAATAGGAAAACAACATACCGTATATACTCGAGTATAAGTCGACCTGAATATAAGCCGAGGCACCTAATTTTACCACAAAAATCTGGGAAAACTTATTGACTCGAGTATAAGCCTAGGGTGGGAAATGCAGCTCTAGCCGTACACAGCCCTCAGTGCCAGATATGCCCCCATACTGCCAGATGTGCCCCCACAGTGCCAGACATGCCCTCATACTGCCAGATATGCCCCTACAGTGCCAGATATGCCCCCACAGTGCCAGATATGCCCTCATACTGCCAGATATGCCCCACAGTGCCTGATGTGCCAGATATGCCCTCATGCTGCCAAATATGCCCCAGTGTCAGATGTGCAAGATATGCCCTCATGCTGCCAGATATGCCCTCATGCTGCTGCCAGATGTTCCCCTCATGCTGCTGCCAGATATGCCCTCATGCTGCTGCCAGATATGCCCTCATGCTGCTGCCAGATATGCCCCTCATGCTGCTGCCAGATATGCCCCCTCCCCAAGTGCCAAATATGCTCCCCCAGCGCTGTTACTTACCCCTCCGTCGATCCCGCGCTGTCTTCTGAAGAAGGGACACGGAGCGCACAGCGCGCGGCTCTCCTGTGTCCCTCCTGCATCTCCGGCGGCCGCGGCGGGTCTATTAAAGGAAGTGCCGGTTCGTGATCAGAGGTCACAAACGGGTACTTCCTTTAATAGACCCGCCGCTGCCGCCGGAGATGCAGGAGGGACACAGGAGAGCCGCGCGCTGTGCGCTCCGTGTCCCTCCTTCACACTGCACTCCCTGTCACTGTGCACTGACTCGAATATAAGCCGAGGTGGCTTTTTCAGCACAAAAAAAAGTGCTGAAAAAGTCGGCTTATACTCGAGTATATACGGTAGTTAGAATTGTAATAAACCTCCCCTAAGGGGATAAAAAGGGGGTTGACATAGTGACATCATTACCGATGCGTGCTTGCGTTGTGTGAACGATAACGCCCAAACGGAAAATCGGATCAAAATTTGGACTGCACCTCCAATGTGTAGAATTTAGTAAACTACAAAAATTGTCCTGTCACTTTTTACTGTTTCTGATACAGGTTCTCCTCGGGTAACACCAAGAACCATGGATTATTATTTACTTACATTAAGATGTTTCAAATTTACATGTCTATTGATTTACCAATTTTTTGACACTCATGTATATTTACAATTGTGAAAATCAGAAACTTATGTGCAAAGAACGGGTAGAACAGCTAGTATATATATATATATATATATATATATATGCCCTGGATGGGCATCCATCTAAGGGTAGTGTCAAGAGTGCGGGGAGATGGGTAGCTTCATAGAGAAGAGTGGCAGCAAGCAGTGAATACAGTTGACTCTCCAGGTAATCTGGTTGCTATAAATCATTGTCAGTTGTGGAATAAGGCTGATGTTGATTTTTTATGGACAGGTCTTCAATTGGCTTTTTTGTTTACCTTTTAGTGTGGAGGTAAACGTTGTTTGCCTGAGAAATGTAATTTAAGCAGCATGGGTGTTTCCTGAGCTGGGTAAGAAGAAGGTGATGAAGGAGGTACACATAGGAGGTCATTTCGACCTGATTGCATGCTGCCATTTTTCGCAGTGCTGCGATCGGGTCACTACTGCGCATGCGTATGCACTGCAATGTGCAGGCGTGTCATTGCTGGGCGATGGATTTAACGAAGAATCCATTCGCACAGCCTATTGCAAGAAGATTGACAGGAAGAGGGCGTTTATGGGTGTCAACTGATTGTTTTCTGGGAGTGGTTGGAAAAACGCAGGCGTGTCCAAGCGTTTGCAGGGCGGGTGTCTGACGTCAATCCCGGGACCGGACAGGCTGATGTGATCGCAGCGGCTGAGTAAGTTCAGACCTACTCAGAAACTGCACAAACTATTTTTGTAGTGCTCGGCTCCACAGGCGTTCGCACACTTGCAAAGCTAAAATACACTCCCCAGTGGGCGGCGACTATGCATTTGCATGGCTGAAAAAAGGAGCTAGTGAGCGATCAACTCGACATGACCCCCATAGTGCATATGTGTGGACTATTACTGTGACTCCTTTGCATGCTCTAGTTATGTCTCTAGTTGGGTAAGTCCTTAAAAAGATTCCCGGTGCATTTCGGTTAATGCAGCATTTATCGTACTCAGTGAAGGGACCAGTTAATGACGCAATTACAGAACACCTGAGCATTTATAGATTTTATTACAGGATTTAGGATAGAAGCTCACATGGGCAAGATTGATGTTGATTTTGCCATTCATTGCCTTACTTTACACCATAATTCTTTAAGTTTATTGGTTTTAGGTTGGATGATGGGTACTATAGTTACTTAGTGTCTTCCTGCATTGGTCCATTTTTTGCAGAGACAAAATAGCAGCGTTTCGTCTATGCAGACTTCATCAAGACTTGATGAAGACTGCATCAACTAAACGCGTTGGAGATTCTCTATTGACATCCTGCATTACAGATAAGCTGCCTCCAGATTCCTTTTTATGTTGTTGCTGCTTCTTATAACTTTTTATAAATTTTATAATTTTTTTTATAATTTTTGCATTACAATTTTAATGTACATATTTACAATACAGGTTGAGTATCCCTTATCGAAAATGCTCGGGACCGGAGGTATTTTGGATATCGGATTTTTCCGTATTTTGGAATAATTGCATACCATAATGAGATATCATGGTGATGGGACCTAAATCTAAGCACAGAATGCATTTATGTTACATATACACCTTATACACACAGCCTGAAGGTCATTTTAGCCAATATTTTTTGTAACTTTGTGCATTAAACAAAGTGTGTCTATATTCACACAATTCATTTATGTTTCATATACACCTTATACACACAGCCTGAAGGTCATTTAATTAGTGATGTGCACCGGACATTTTTCGGGTTTTGTGTTTTGGTTTTGGATTCGGTTCCGCGGCCGTGTTTTGGATTCGGACGCGTTTTGGCAAAACCTCCCTGAAAATTTTTTGTCGGATTCGGGTGTGTTTTGGATCCGGGTGTTTTTTTTACAAATCCCCTCAAAAACAGCTTAAATCATAGAATTTGGGGGTCATTTTGATCTCATAGTATTATTAACCTCAATAACCATAATTTCCACTCATATTCAGTCTATTCTGAACACCTCACACCTCACAATATTATTTTTAGTCCTAAAATTTGCACCGAGGTCGCTGGATGACTAAGCTAAGCGACCCAAGTGGCCGACACAAACACCTGGCCCATCTAGGAGTGGCACTGCAGTGTCAGACAGGATGGCACTTCAAAAAAATAGTCCCCAAACAGCACATGATGCAAAGAAAAAAAGAGGTGCACCAAGGTCGCTGGATGGCTAAGCTAAGCGACACAAGTGGCCGACACAAACACCTGGCCCATCTAGGAGTGGCACTGCAGTGTCAGGCAGGATGGCACTTCAAAAAAATAGTCCCCAAACAGCACATGATGCAAAGAAAAATGAAAGAAAAAAGAGGTGCAAGATGGAATTGTCCTTGGGCCCTCCCACCCACCCTTATGTTGTATAAACAGGACATGCACACTTTAACAAACCCATCATTTCAGCGACAGGGTCTGCCACACAACTGTGACTGAAATGACTGGTTGGTTTGGGCCCCCACCAAAAAAGAAGCAATCAATCTCTCCTTGCACAAACTGGCTCTACAGAGGCAAGATGTCCACCTCCTCCTCATCGTCCAATTCCTCACCCCTTTCACTGTGTACATCCCCCTCCTCACAGATTATTAATTCGTCCCCACTGGAATCCACCATCTCAGGTCCCTGTGTACTTTCTGGAGGCAATTGCTGGTGAATGTCTCCACGGAGGAATTGATTATAATTCATTTTGATGAACATCATCTTCTCCACATTTTCTGGAAGTAACCTTGTACGCCGATTGCTGACAAGGTGAGCGGCTGCACTAAACACTCTTTCGGAGTACACACTGGAGGGTGGGCAACTTAGGTAAAATAAAGCCAGTTTCTGCAAGGGCCTCCAAATTGCCTCTTTTTCCTGCCAGTATACGTACGGACTGTCTGACGTGCCTACTTGGATGCGGTCACTCATATAATCCTCCACCATTCTTTCAATGGTGAGAGAATCATATGCAGTGACAGTAGACTACATGTCAGTAATCGTTGGCAGGTCCTTCAGTCCGGACCAGATGTCAGCACTCGCTCCAGACTTCCCTGCATCACCACCAGCGGGTGGGCTCGGAATTCTTAGCCTTTTCCTCGCTCCCCCAGTTGCGGGAGAATGTGAAGGAGGAGCTGTTGACGGGTCACGTTCCGCTTGACTTGACAATTTTCTCACCAGCAGGTCTTTGAACCTCTGCAGACTTGTGTCTGCCGGAAAGAGAGATCCAACGTAGGTTTTAAATCTAGGATCGAGCACGGTGGCCAAAATGTAGTGCTCTGATTTCAACAGATTGACCACCCGTGAATCCTGGTTAAGCGAATGAAGGGCTCCATCCACAAGTCCCACATGCCTAGCGGAATCGCTCTGTTTTAGCTCCTCCTTCAATGTCTCCAGCTTCTTCTGCAAAAGCCTGATGAGGGGAATGACCTGACTCAGGCTGGCAGTGTCTGAACTGTCTTCACGTGTGGCAAGTTCAAAGGGTTGCAGAACCTTGCACAACGTTGAAATAATTCTCAACTGCGCTTGAGTCAGGTGCATTCCCCCTCCTTTGCCTATATCGTAGGCAGATGTATAGGCTTGAATGGCCTTTTGCTGCTCCTCCATCCTCTGAAGCATATAGAGGGTTGAATTCCACCTCGTTACCACCTCTTGCTTCAGATGATGGCAGGGCAGGTTCAGGACTGTTTGCTGGTGCTCCAGTCTTCGGCACGCGGTGGCTGAATGCCGAAAGTGGCCCGCAATTCTTCGGGCCACCGACGGCATCACTTGCACGCCCCTGTCGTTTTTTAAATAATTCTGCACCACCAAATTTAATGTATGTGCAAAACATGGGACGTGCTGGAATTTGCCCAGATGTAATGCACGCACAATATTGCTGGCGTTGTCCGATGTCACAAATCCCCAGGAGAGTCCATTTGGGGTAAGCCATTCTGCGATGATGTTCCTCAGTTTTCGTAAAAGGTTGTCAGCTGTGTGCCTCTTCTGGAAAGCGGTGATACAAAGCGTAGCCTGCCTAGGAACGAGTTGGCGTTTGCGAGATGCTGCTACTGGTGCCGCCGCTGCTGTTCTTGCTGCGGGAGGCAATACATCTACCCAGTGGGCTGTCACAGTCATATAGTCCTGAGTCTGCCCTGCTCCACTTGTCCACATGTCCGTGGTTAAGTGGACATTGGGTACAACTGCATTTTTTAGGACACTGGTGACTCTTTTTCTGAGGTCTGTGTACATTTTCGGTATCGCCTGCCTAGAGAAATGGAACCTAGATGGTATTTGGTACCGGGGACACAGTACCTCAATCAAGTCTGTAGTTGCCTGTGAATTAACGGTGGATAACGGAAACACGATTCTCACCACCCAGGCTACCAAGGCCTGAGTTATCCGCTTTGCAGCAGGATGACTGCTGTGATATTTCATCTTCCTCGCAAAGGACTGTTGGACAGTCAATTGCTTACTGGAAGTAGTACAAGTGGTCGTCCGATTTCCCCTCTGGGATGACGATCGACTCCCAGCAGCAACAACAGCAGCGCCAGCAGCAGGAGGCATTACACTCAAGGATGCATCGGAGGAATCCCAGGCAGGAGAGAACTCGTTAGACTTGACAGTGACATGGCCTGCAGGACTATTGGCTTTCCTGTGTAAGGAGGAAATTGACACTGAGGGAGTTGGTGGTGTGGTTTGCAGGAGCTTGGTTACAAGAGGAACGGATTTAGTGGTCAGTGGACTGCTTCCGCTGTCATCCAAAGTTTTTGAACTTGTCACTGACTTATGATGAATGCGCTGCAGGTGACGTATAAGGGAGGATGTTCCGAGGTGGTAAACGTCCTTACCCCTACTTATTACAGCTTGACAAAGGCAACACACGGCTTGACACCTGTTGTCCGCATTTGTGTTAAAATATTTCCAAACCGAAGAGGTGATTTTTTTTTGTAATTTGACCAGGCATGTCAATGGCCATATTCGTCCCACGGACAACAGGTGTCTCCCCGGGTGCCTGACTTAAACAAACCACCTCACCATCAGAATCCTCCTTGTCAATTTCCTCCTCAGCGCCAGCAACACCCATATCCTCATCCTGGTGTACTTTAACAGTGACATCTTCAATTTGACTATCAGGAACTGGACTGCGGGTGCTCCTTCCAGCACTTGCAGGGGGCGTGCAAATGGTGGAAGGCGCCACCTCTTCCCGTCCAGTGTTGGGAAGGTCAGGCATCGCACCCGACACAATTGGACTCTCCTTGGGGATTTGTGATTTAGAAGAACGCACAGTTCTTTGCTATGCTTTTGCCAGCTTAAGTCTTTTCATTTTTCTAGCGAGAGGATGAGTGCTTCCATCCTCATGTGAAGCTGAACCACTAGCCATGAACATAGGCCAGGGCCTCAGCCGTTCCTTGCCACTCCGTGTCGTAAATGGCATATTGGCAAGTTTACGTTTCTCCTCAGACGCTTTTAATTTTGATTTTTGGGTCATTTTACTGAACTTTTGTGTTTTGGATTTTACATGCTCTCTACTATGACATTGGGCATCGGCCTTGGCAGACGACGTTGATGGCATTTCATCGTCTCGGCCATGACTAGTGGCAGCAGCTTCAGCACTAGGTGGAAGTGGATCTTGATCTTTCCCTATTTTACCTTCCACATTTTTGTTCTCCATTTTTTAATGTGTGGAATTATATGCCAGTATCAATAGCAATGGCCTACTACTATATATACTGCGCACAACTGAAATGCACCACAGGTATGGATGGATAGTATACTTGACGACACAGAGGTAGGTAGAGCAGTGGCCTACTGTACCGTACTGCTATATATTATATACTGGTGGTCAGCAAACTGTGCAAAACTGAAATGCACCACAGGTATGGATGGATAGTATACTTGACGACACAGAGGTAGGTAGAGCAGTGGACTACTGTACCGTACTGCTATATATTATATACTGGTGGTCAGCAAACTGTGCAAAACTGAAATACAACACAGGTATGGATGGATAGTATACTTGATGACACAGAGGTAGGTAGAGCAGTGGCCTTCTGTACCGTACTCCTATATATTATATACTGGTGGTCAGCAAAATTATGCACTGTACTCCTACTATATACTACAATGCAGCACAGATATGGAGCGTTTTTCAGGCAGAGAACGTATAATACTGGTGGTCACTGGTCAGCAAAACTCTGCACTGTACTCCTCCTATATAATACTGCTGGTCCCCAGTCCCCACAATAAAGCAGTGTGAGCACAGAAATATGCAGCACACTGAGCACAGATATGGAGCGTTTTGAAGGCAGAGAACGTATAATACTGGTGGTCACTGGTCAGCAAAACTCTGCACTGTACTCCTCCTATATAATACTGCTGGTCCCCAGTCCCCACAATAAAGCAGTGTGAGCACAGATATATGCAGCACACTGAGCACAGATATGGAGCGTTTTTCAGGCAGAGAACGTATAATACTGGTGGTCACTGGTCAGCAAAACTCTGCACTGTACTCCTCCTATAATACTGCTGGTCCCCAGAATAAAGATATTTGCACTGCAGCCCCCTGAAACAAAGTGAGAGGACGCCAGCCACTTCCTCTCACTATCATTTCCAATGCACGAGTGAAAAATGGCTCCTTATATAGAATCCTAATCTCGCGAGAATCCGACAGCGGGATGATGACGTTCGGGCGCGCTCGGGTTAACCGAGCAAGGTGGGAGGATCCGAGTCTGCCTCGGACCCGTGTAAAATGGGTGAAGTTCGGGGGGGGTTCGGATTCCGAGGAACCGAACCCACTCATCACTACATTTAATACAATATTTTTAATAACTTTGTGTATTAAACAAAGTTTGTGTACACTGAGCCATCAAAAACAATGGTTTCACTATCTCACTCTCAGTCAAAAAAGTCCGTATTTCTGAATATTTCGATATGGGATACTCAACCTGTATATACATATTTTTAATTTTCTACATGTAAAATCTTTGTCCTCCCATTTTTATATACAGTATCCAGCCTTTGTATAAATAAAATATGTTATAATTAACTTGGGCTATCTGATCCACTTTTTAACTAATTTTCTATGACCGCAATATTTTCTTGTTATAAACCTGACACAACCAGTCGCTAGAGATGTGCGGCTGGCACTTTTCGTGTTTTGTGTTTTGGTTCTAATTTCACTTTCGTGTTTTGGTTTTAGCTTGATTTTGCCAAAACCACCCTTTCGTGTTTTGGTTTTGGTTCTGGATGATTTTTTGGGGGAAAAAACATAAAAACAGCTAAATTCACAGAATTTGGAGGTAATTTTGCTCCTACGGTATTATTAACCTCAATAACAATTATTTCCACTCATTTCCAGTCTATTCTGAACACCTCACACCTCACAATATTGTTTTTAGGCCAAAAGGTTGCACCAAGGTTGCTGTATGACTAAGCTAAGCGACACAAGTGGACAACACAAAAACCTGGCCCATCTAGGAGTGGCACTGCAGTGTCAGACAGGAGGGCAGATATAAAAAAAGGCCCCAAACAGCACATCATGCAAAGAAGAAAAAGAATTGCAATGAGGTAGTTGTATGACTAAGCCAAGCGACACAAACAATTATCCCATCTAGGTGTGGCACTGCAGTGGCAGACAGGAGGGCAGATAAGCCCCCAAACAGCACATCATGCAAAGAAGAAAAAGAATTGCAATGAGGTAGTTGTACGACTAAGCCAAGCGACACAAACAATTGGCCCATCTACGCGTGGCACTGCAGTGGCATACAGGAGGGCAGATATCAAAAAAGCCCCTAACAGCATATGAAGCAATGAAGAAAAAAAGGTGCATCGAGGTTGCTGCAGGCCTAAGCTAAGTGACACAACCTCCTGGCCCATCTAGTAGTGTCACGCAGTGGCTGAATGTCGAGAGTGGGCCGCAATTTTTCGGTCAACACTGACAGCATCTCCAGCACGCTCCAGTCACTTTAAAAAAATCTGCAATTGGTGGACTTATACGGCAGTATCCCAGGACTAATACGGCAGTACCCCTGAACTCATTCGGCAGTGTCACACAGGATGGCACTTTTCAAAAACTAGGCCCCAAACAGCACCTCATACAAAGATGTCGAAGAGGTGAAATGAGGTAGCTGTATGACTAAGCCAAGCGACACAAACAATTCCAACTGGCATTATACGTCCACATCATTGGAATTAAATGGCAAGATCAATGTAATTAATCATTATAAATCACTGGAATTAATTGGCAAGATCACTGTAATTAATCATTATAAATCACTGAAATTAATTTGCCAAATCACTGTAATTATACATCCAAATCACTGGAATTAAATGGGAAAATCTCACTATCGCCTGCCTAGTGAAGTGAAATCTAGATGGGATTTGGTACCGGGGACACAATGGCCCTTATTCCGAGTTGTTCGCTCGCTAGCTGCTTTTAGCAGCTTTGCACACGCTAAGCCGCCGCCTACTGAGAGTGAATCTTAGCATAGTAAAATTGCGAACGAAAGATTAGCAGAATTGCGAATAGACACTTCTTAGCAGTTTCTGAGTAGCTCGGGACTTACTCGGCAACTGCGATCAGTTCAGTCAGTTTCGTTCCTGGTTTGACGTCACAAACACTCCCAGCGTTCGCCCAGCCACTCCCGCGTTTTTCCCAGAAACGGCAGCGTTTTTTCACACACACCCATAAAACGGCCAGTTTCCGCCCAGAAACACCCACTTCCTGTCAATCACATTACGATCACCAGTATGAAGAAAAAACCTCGTAATGCCGTGAGTAAAATTCCTAACTGCATAGCAAATTTACTTGGCGCAGTCGCAGTGCGAACATTGTGCATGCGCAATTAGCGGAAAATCGCTGCGATGCGAAGAAAATTACAGAGCGAACAACTCGGAATGACCACCAATACCTCCATCAATTGTCTAAATCCCACTACACTAATGGTGGATACCGGACGCATGTCTAACACCAACATAAGTGTCAAGGCCTCCGTTATGAGGGCTTCCATCGTCATGTGAAGCTGAACCACTAGTCATGAACATAGGCCAGGGCCTCAGCCGTTCCTTGCCACTCCGTGTCGTAAATGGCATATTGGCAAGTTTACGTTTCTCATCAGACCATTTCAATTTCTTTTTTTAGTTCTTTTTACTGAACTTTGGCTTTTTGGATTTTACATGCCCTCTACTATCACATTGGGCATCAGCCTTGGCAGACGACGTTGATGGCATTTCATCGTCTATGTCATGGCTAGTGGCAGCAGCTTCAGCACTAGGAGGAAGTGGTTCTTCTTGATCTCTCCCTATTTTATCCTCAAAATTTCTGTTTTCCATTATTTTTTGGGAGTTATATAAGACAATATGCGGCACAGGAATTACTGGAATGACTGATGGACAGGACACTACCACTGGTCTGATGCAGCACAACAGGTTATTGTTATAATTATTATACTGCAGCAGTGGACATATAGCAGCAGCGTATATTGTCACTGGAATTACTAATGAGACAGAACACTACCACTGGTCTGAGGCAGCACAACAGGTTGTTGTTATAATTGTTATACTGCAGCAGTGGACATATAGCAGCAGCGTATATCGTCACTGGAATTACTGATGAGACAGGACACTACGACTGGTCTGCACAACACAGCACCACTTTATACATCTACACTGGATGGGTGGTCTTCAGTATGCCGGCTGTCGGGATCCCGGCGCACAGTATACCGGCGCCGGAATCCCGACAGCCAGCATACCGACACTTATTCTCCCTCGTGGGGGTCTGATTAGTGTGCTGCATTGTGCGGACTGGGGACCACCAGTATATAATATATACTTTTCTATAGCTTCCATACTCAGAGCCGTCTTAACAGCAGTGTAGGCCCCTGGGCACAGCAATGCACTGGGGCCCCTACCCATCCTCCAGCAGTAGGGATGGGGGGTGCTGTCAGTGGCAGCTTTGATGTTCCGCGGGGGGTAGGGGGGTTCTATCTTCCGCTCAGCATGTAGGACCTGGAGAAATAATCTCTGCTAATTACTCCTTTACTGCACAGATGGTGGGAGATGGGGCTGGAGGGAAAGCACTAAACTGTAGAAGGGGACATTGGGCTGAATGAAAGGGCCCCGGTACATGACTTTCAGGGTGGTAGGGGATGTTTAATGCGCAGGGAAGGGGTGGATAGTGGAATGGGCTTAATATTCATCATTTTCTGGTGGGAGGGCAGCTTGCTTTACTGCAGATATCTCCAGTTCCCTGGAAATAGATTTCTTAGCTTTAATGGGATAAAACAAACTAGAGAATCCCACCTTTCAGGAGGTACTGGGGACTTGGGGATCAGTGTTCAGGAACCAGAGCAATCCACCAACAAAAATATAAAACTGCATACCAGGCTTGTGAAGCTGGAGCAGGGATCAGCTGCTGGAAGGCTGATATCTCTGGTTCTGGGCATAGTAGAGACAAGATGCCAGTGTCCACCAAAAGGGGAGTGTCCCAGCCTTTGGAGTATACCCTGAGAAAAACTTAAAGTCAGACAGAACCCGAGATATCTGGCTTGGAAGAACAATTAACAGGTTCGGATGGGGGCCGCTGCTTTGAAGTGGGATATCTCCGGTTCCCCAGGGCCGATTTTCAAAAATCTGGTACCCCTGGAAAGAGGGGACCCTCAGCTATCAGCCTAGGGCCCTTATACTCCTGGGGCCCTTGGGCAAGAGCCCATTGAGCCCATACGAAAAGACGGCCCTGTCCATACTGCTTGTCAGGACACACATGGATCACAGTTACACAGCTCTGTACAGATATATACAATAATATATATACTTTTCTATAGCTTCTATATTGCTTGTCAGGACACGTGTCACAGTTACACCGCTCTGTACTGATATACAGTAATATTATATATACTTTTCTATAGCTTCCATACTGCTTGTCAGGACACATGGGTCACAGTTACACCGCTGTCTGTACTGATATATACAATAATATAAATACTTTTCTTATTTTCTATAGCTTCTATACTGCTTTTCAGGACATATGTGTCACAGTTACACTGCTCTGTACAGATATACAGTAATATTATATATACTTTTCTATAGCTTCTATACTGCTTGTCAGGACACATGTGTCACAGTTACACCGCTCTGTACTGATATACAGTAATAATAAGAATTTACTTACCGATAATTCTATTTCTCGGAGTCCGTAGTGGATGCTGGGGTTCCTGAAAGGACCATGGGGAATAGCGGCTCCGCAGGAGACAGGGCACAAAAAAGTAAAGCTTTTACCAGATCAGGTGGTGTGCACTGGCTCCTCCCCCTATGACCCTCCTCCAGACTCCAGTTAGGTACTGTGCCCGGACGAGCGTACACAATAAGGGAGGCAATTTGAATCCCGGGTAAGACTCATACCAGCCACACCAATCACACCGTACAACTTGTGATCTAAACCCAGTTAACAGTATGATAACAGAAAGAGCCTCTTAAAGATGGCTCCTTAACAATATAACCCGAATTTGTTAGCAATAACTATGTACAGTATTGCAGATAATCCGCACTTGGGATGGGCGCCCAGCATCCACTACGGACTCCGAGAAATAGAATTATCGGTAAGTAAATTCTTATTTTCTCTATCGTCCTAAGTGGATGCTGGGGTTCCTGAAAGGACCATGGGGATTATACCAAAGCTCCCAAACGGGCGGGAGAGTGCGGATGACTCTGCAGCACCGAATGAGAGAATTCCAAGTCCTCTTTTGCCAGGGTATCAAATTTGTAGAATTTTACAAACGTGTTTTCCCCCGACCACGTAGCTGCTCGGCAGAATTGTAATGCCGAGACCCCTCGGGCAGCCGCCCAAGATGAGCCCACCTTCCTTGTGGAATGGGCCTTAACAGATTTAGGCTGTGGCAGGCCTGCCACAGAATGAGCAAGTTGAATTGTGTTACAAATCCAACGAGCAATCGTCTGCTTAGAAGCAGGGGCACCCAACTTGTTGGGTGCATATAGTATCAACAGCGAGTCAGATTTTCTGACTTCAGCCGTGCTTGAAATGTATATTTTTAAGGCTCTGACAACGTCCAACAACTTGGAGTCCTCCAAGTCGCCAGTGGCCGCAGGCACCACAATAGGTTGGTTCAGGTGAAACGCTGATACCACCTTAGGGAGAAAATGCGGACGAGTCCTCAGTTCTGCCCTATCCGAATGGAAGATTAGATAAGGGCTTTTATAAGATAAAAGCCGCCAATTCAGATACTCTCCTGGCGGAAGCCAGGGCCAGTAACATAGTCACTTTCCATGTGAGATATTTAAAATCCACCTTTTTCAATGGTTCAAACCAATGGGATTTGAGGAAATCTAAAACGACATTTAGATCCCACGGTGCCACCGGAGGCACCACAGGAGGCTGTATATGCAGTACTCCTTTAACAAAAGTCTGTACCTCAGGAACTGAGGCCAATTCTTTTTGGAAGAATATTGACAGGGCCGAAATTTGAACCTTAATAGATCTCAATTTGAGACCCATAGACAATCCTGATTGTAGGAAATGTAGGAAACGACCCAGTTGAAATTCCTCCGTCGGAACACTCCGATCCTCGCACCACGCGACATATTTTCGCCAAATGCGGTGATAATGTTTCGCGGTGACTTCCTTCCTTGCCTTAATCAAGGTAGGAAAGACTTCTTCTGGAATGCCTTTCCCTTTTAGGATCTGGCGTTCAACCGCCATGCCGTCAAACGCAGCCGCGGTAAGTCTTGAAAGAGACAGGGACCCTGTTGTAGCAGGTCCCTTCTCAGAAGTAGAGGGCACGGGTCGTCCGTGACCAACTCTTGAAGTTCCGGGTACCAAGTCCTTCTTGGCTAATCCGGAGCCACTAGTATTGTTCTTACTCCTCCTCACCGTATAATCTTCAATACCTTTGGTATGAGAGGCAGAGGAGGAAACACATATACTGATTTGTACACCCAAGGTGTTACCAGTGCGTCCACAGCTATTGCCTGTGGATCTCTTGACCTGGCGCAATACTTGTCCTTGAGGCGAGACGCCATCATGTCTACCATTGGTCTTTCCCAACAGTTTATTAGCATGTGGAAGACTTCTGGATGAAGACCCCCCTCTCCCGGGTGAATATCGTGTCTGCTGAGGAAGTCTGCTTCCCAGTTGTCCACGCCCGGGAAGAACACTGCTGACAGTGCTATTACGTGATTCTCCGCCCAGCGAAGAATGTTGGCAGCTTCTGCCATTGCACTCCTGCTTCTTGTGCCGCCCTGTCTGTTTACATGGGCGACCGCCGTGATGTTGTCCGACTGAATCAACACCGGTTTTCCTTGCAGGAGTGGTTCCGCCTGGCTTAGAGCATTTTAGATTGCTCTTAGTACCAGAATGTTTATGTGAAGAGACTTTTCCAGGTTCGTCCATACCCCCTGGAAGTTTCTTCCTTGTGTGACTGCTCCCCAACCTCTCAGGCTGGCGTCCGTGGTCACCAGGATCAAATCCTGTATGCCGAATCTGCGGCCCTCCAATAGATGAGCCTTTTGCAACCACCACAGAAGATATACCCTTGTCCTTGGCGACAGGGTTATTCGCAGGTGCATCTGAGGATGCGACCCTGACCATTTGTCCAACAGATCCCTTTGGAAAATTCTTGCATGGAATCTGCCGAATGGAATTGCTTCGTAAAAAGCCACCATTTTTCCCAGGACTCTTGTGTACAGACACCTTTCCTGGTTTTAGGAGGTTCCTGACAGGTCGGATAACTCCTTGGCTTTTTCCTCGGGAAGAAAAACCTTTTTCTGAACCGTGTCCAGAATCATCCCTAGGAACAGCAGACGTATCGTCGGAAAACAGCTGCGATTCTTGGAATATTTAGAATCCAGTCGTGCCGTCGAAGAACTACTTTAGATAGTGCTCTTCCGACCTCCAACTGTTCTCTGGAACTTGCCCTTTTTAGGTCGTGCAAGTAAGGGATAATTTATTTTTCTTTGAAGAAACATCTTTTCGGCCATTACCTTGGTAAAAAGGCCCGGGGTGCCGTGGATAATTCAAACGGCATCGTCTGAAACTGATATTGACAGTTCTGTACCACGAACCAGAGGTACCCTTGATGAGAAGGACAAAATTTGGACATGAAGGTAATCCTTGATGTCCAGGGACACCATATAGTCCCCTTTTTTCCGGTTCGCTATCACTGCTCTGAGTGACTTTATCTCGATTTGAACCTTTTATGTAAGTGTTCAAAACATTTTAGATTTAGACTATGTGTCACCAAGCCGTCTGGCTTCAGTACCACAATATAGTGTGGAAAAATAATACCCTTTTCCTTGTCGTAGGAGGGGTACTTTGATTATCACCTGCTGGATATACAGCTTGTGAATTGTTTCCAATGCTGCCTCCCTGTCGGAGGGAGCCGTTGGTAAAGCAGACTTCAGGAACCTGCGAGGAGAAGATGTCTCGACTCTCCAATCTTTACCCCTGGGATAATACTCGTACGATCTAGGGGTCAACTTGCGAGTGATCCCACTGCGCCCTGAGACTCTTGAGACTACCCCCCCACCTTGAGTCCGCTTGCACGGCCCCAGCGTCATGCTGAGGACTTGGCAGACGCGGTGGAGGGCTTCTTTTCCTGGGAAAGGGCTGCCTGCTGCAGTCTACTTCCCTTACCTCTATGTCTGGGCAGATATGACTGGCCTTTTGCCTGCATGCCCTCATGTGAAAGGAAAGATTGAGGCTGAAAAGACGGTGTCTTTTTTAGCTGAGATGTAACTTGGGGTAAAAAAGGTTGGATTTCCCAGCTGTTGCTGTGGTCCCCAGGTCCGATGGACCGACCCCCAAATAACTCCTTCCCTTTATACAGCAATACTTCCATCTGCCGTATGGGATCTGTATCACCTGACCACTGTCGTGTCCCTGACATCTTCTGGGAGATATGGACAACGCACTTATCTTGATGCCAGAGAGCAAATATCCCTCTGTGCATCTCACATACATATATATAGAATGCATCCTATTAAATGCTCTACATGAATAAAATATTTTCAGTCAGGGAATCCGACCAAGCCAACCCAGCACTGCATCTCCAGGCTGATGGCGATCGCTGGTCGCAGTATAACCACCGTATGTGTGTATATACTTTTTAGGATATTTTTCCAGCTTCCTATCAGCTGGCTCCTTGAGGGCGGCCGTATCTGGAGACGGTAACGCCACTTGATAAGCGTGTGAGCGCCTTATCACCCTAAGGGGTGTTTCCCAACGTACCCTAATTTCTGGCGGGAAAGGGTATAACGCCAATATTTGCTATCGGGGTAACCCTACGCATCATCACACACTTCATTTTATTTTATCTGATTTAGGAAAAACTACAGGTAGTTTTTTCACTCCCACATAATACCCTTTCTTGTGGTACTTGTAGTATCAGAAACACGTAACACCTCCTTCATTGCCCTTAACGTGTGGCCCTAATGAGAAATACGTTTGTTTATTCACCGTCGACACTGTATTCAGTGTCCGTGTCTGTGTCTGTGTCGACCGACTGAGGTAAATGGGCGTTTTTAAAACCCCTGACGGTGTTTCTGAGACGCCTGGACCGGTCCTAATAGATTGTCGGCCGTCTCATGTCGTCAACCGACCTTGCAGCGTGTTGACATTCTCACGTAATTCTCTAAATAAGCCATCCATTCCGGTGTCGACTCCCTAGAGAGTGACATCACCATTACAGGCAATTTCTCCGCCTCCTCACCAACATCGTCCTCATACATGTCGACACACACGTACCGACACACAGCACACACACCGGGAATGCTCTGACAGAGGACAGGACCCACTAGCCCTTTGGGGAGACAGAGGGAGATGCCAGCACACACCAAAAACGCTATAATTATATAGGGACAACCTTATATAAGTGTTTCTCCCTTATAGCATCTTTTATATATATACAATATCGCCAAAATCAGTGCCCCCCCTCTCTGTTTTAACCCTGTTTCTGTAGTGCAGTGCAGGGGAGAGCCTGGGAGCCTTCTCTCCAGCTTTTCTGTGAGAGAAAATGGCGCTGTGTGCTGAGGAGATAGGCCCCGCCCCTTTTACGGCGGGCTCGTCTCCCGCTATTTTTGAAGTTAGGCAGGGGTTAAATATCTCCATATAGCCTCTGTGGGCTATATGTGAGGTATTTTTTGCCTCTAATAAGGTTTTTATTTGCCTCTCAGAGCGCCCCCCCCAGCGCTCTGCACCCTCAGTGACTGTTGTGTGAAGTGTGCTGAGAGGAAAATGGCGCACAGCTGCAGTGCTGTGCGCTACCTTTATGAAGACTCAGGAGTCTTCAGCCGCCGATTTTGGACCTCTTCTCTCTTCAGCGTCTGCAAGGGGGCCGGCGGCGCGGCTCCGGTGACCATCCAGGCTGTACCTGTGATCGTCCCTCTGGAGCTAGTGTCCAGTAGCCAAGCAGCAAATCCACTCTGCACGCAGGTGAGTTCACTACTTCTCCCCTAAGTCCCTCGTTGCAGTGATCCTGTTGCCAGCAGGACTCACTGTAAAGTAAAAAACCTAAGCTAAACTTTCTCTAAGCAGCTCTTTAGGAGAGCCACCTAGATTGCACCCTTCTCGTTCGGGCACAAAATCTAACTGGAGTCTGGAGGAGGGTCATAGGGGGAGGAGCCAGTGCACACCACCTGATCTGGTAAAAGCTTTACTTTTTTGTGCCCTGTCTCCTGCGGAGCCGCTATTCCCCATGGTCCTTTCAGGAACCCCAGCATCCACTTAGGACGATAGAGAAATTATATATACTTTTCTATAGCTTCTATACTGCTTGTCAGGACACATGTGTCACAGTTACACCGCTCTGTACAGATATACAGTAATATTATATATACTTTTCTATAGCTTCTATACTGCTTGTCAGGACACATGGGTCACAGTTACACCGCTCTGTACTGATATATACAATAATATATATACTTTTCTATAGCTTCTATACTGCTTGTCAGGACACATGTGTCACAGTTACACCGCTCTGTACTGATATACAGTAATATTATATATACTTTTCTATAGCTTCTATACTGCTTGTCAGGACACATGTGTCACAGTTACACCGCTCTGTACAGATATACAGTAATATTATATATACTTTTCTATAGCTTCTAAACTGCTTGTCAGGACACATGGGTCACAGTTACACTGCTCTGTCTGTACTGATATATACAATAATATATATACTTTTCTTATTTTCTATAGCTTCTATACTGCTTGTCAGGACACATGTGTCACAGTTACACTGCTCTGTACAGATATACAGTAATATTATATATACTTTTCTATAGCTTCTATACTGCTTGTCAGGACACATGTGTCAGAGTTACACCGCTCTGTACTGATATACAGTAATATACTAATATATATACTTTTCTATAACTTCTATACTGCTTGACAGGACACATGTGTCACAGTTACACCGCTCTGTACTGATATACAGTAATATTATATATACTTTTCTATAGCTTCTATACTGCTTGTCGGGACACATGGGTCACAGTTACACTGCTCTGTACCGATATATACAATAATATATGTACTTTTCTATAGCTTCTATACTGCTTGTCAGGACACGTGTCACAGTTACACTGCTCTGTCTGTACTGATATATACTATAATATATATACTTTTCTATAGCTTCTAGTATTACAGTGCAGCATTTTGGTGACTAACAGTATACAGTTGTACAGTAGGCCATTGCTGTATCTTGCAGCTCTGTGTCACTGCAAGTATCCATCCATTCCATTTTCTTCCAGTGATTTGGACCAATAATACCATTGATTAGAACGAATAATTCCAGTGATTTTGTCATTTTCTTCCAGTGATTTGGACCAATAATACCATTGATTAGAATGAATAATTCCAGTGATTTTGTCATTTTCTTCCAGTGATTTGGACCAATAATACCATTGATTAGAACGAATAATTCCAGTGATTTTATAATTTTCTTCCAGTGATTTGGACTAATAATACCATTGATTAGAACAAATAATTCCTGTGATATTGAGGTGTTTGTGTCGCTTAGCTTAGCCGTCCAGCGACCACAGTGCACCTCTTTTTCTCTTTTCTTTGCATCATGTGCTGTTTGGGGACTATTTTTTTAAGTGCCTTCCTGTCTGACACTGCAGTGCCACTCCTAGATGGGCCAGGTGTTTGTGCCGCCCTCTTGGGTCGCTTTGCTTAGTCATCCAGCGACCTCGGTGCAAATTTTAGGACTAAAAATAGTAATGTGAGGTGTGAGGTGTTCAGAATAGACTGGAAATAAGTGGAAATTGTGGTTATTGAGGTTAATAATACTATAGGATCAAAATTATCCCCAAATTCTATGATTTAAACTTTTTTTGAGGGGTTTTTGAAAAAAAAACACCCGAATCCAAGACACACCCGAATCCGCCAAAAAAAATTTCAGGGAGGTTTTGCCAAAATGCATCTGAATCCAAAACACGGACGCGGAACCGAATCCAAAACCAAAACACAAAACCCGAAAAATGTCCGGTGCACATCTCTAATTAATATATATATATATATATATATATATATATATATATACAAACAGCGGCAGGTGCGGCACTCCAAGCGACGGGGATAAAGTAACTCTTACGTCCTTGTAATAGACAACGTTTCAATGCTGTTTATTTGTGCATTTTCATCAGGTCCTGCCGCTGTTTGTATACTACTACTGTGGAGGCACCCAGCGCTATTGCATCAAGTAATGGGAGAGCCGGACCTGCTTGTTGTCTATATATATATATATATATATATATATATATAGTTATAGTTTATGTCAGCTGGTTTCATTGCTTCTTTACAGCAGGTGTGTTGGTGACTGTCTCACCTGTATAAGCAAGGTTGCTGTGATCTTTAGACCAGGTAGCATACCTGAAGTTTAACACTAATGTGATAGCTACAGTATATTTCTGATAATTACTTTGAGCAATAGAGTAGGACCTGCAGTATAGTGGGGTCCTTTTCCGGGGCTGCAGGCTTAAATGCATTGATCAATACATGAACTAAAACTCCACTGTTTATTATTGTTAGTTAATAATATAGTGAGTGCAGAGCCCCTGGGATTTCTATTTAAACAATGTTGTCAATGTCTAAATCTAGGAATAGGTGAGAGATATTATCTGTACAAGTCAATAGAGTGCAATCTCTCTTGGTTTAAACCACTTGTCAACTCTTTTTTTCTTCTTAAAGGGAGCTGAGTGGTGGATCACCTGGGTAAATAGTGGGTAATAGTGGTGGATCATCTGGGTAAATAGTGGGTAATAGTGGTGGATCATCTGGGTAAATAGTGGGTAATAGACATGCTCTTTAATTGTATAAAATCACTCAACACAGAATAAAAGCAGAATGGTTACAATATCAAAGGGTTCACTAAACTGACATTTATGCACACGCCTATACCTTGCCAGCATTTTTGTCTGCACAAATCCAAGAGTTCAAAGAGGGCCCTTCATCCACTTGTAGAAAATCCTTGCCACTTTGCAACATTTTGCGGTTGATCCTTTCTGGCTGCATTCTGTAATAACTTAAAGTCAGCACTGACCAGGGTAAATCCTACAACATGAACCCCATTCTCTATTGCGCATGCACCTTTTTAACCCTTCTGGTCTCAGTGGTCTTCACTTGGGTTGTTCTGTTTGCCCAAACCAGATATGACTCAACAGGATAATTGTGGTAAATTTTATTCAGGCAGAAAATAGATGCATCTTCTATAAAACAAGAGAACATTCCAATAATAGTGTGAGTGACCCACATTTAAGAATATATACAATATATTACAATATACAGTATACACATAAATAAATAAACATTGCTATAACAATGGTAATAGCACACTGTTGTTGTTGTTGTTGTTGTTGTTGTTGTTTTGTCACTGGCTGTAGTGCAGCCCAGAGCTCCTAATACAGGGGCAGCATTAACCCTTGTTGCACACTAGTTTTTTTTTTTTTTGTCACTGCCCACATTGCTGCCCAGAGCTCCAAATAAAGGGCAGCATTAACCCTTTACTGGTGCTGTAACTGCCCACAGTGCATCCCAGTATTAACGCTTAGTGCACTGGTGGTTTTTTTATGTCACTGCCTGCAGTGCAGCATTAACCCTTTATTGGTGCACACTGGTGTGTGCCAACATTACTATAAGTTCAATGATTCAAAGAAGTGTGTAAAAAAAAAATATATAAAAAACAAACAAAAAACAACTTGTGCATTTTTAGAGATAAGCCATGCCACAGCGTTATTAATAAAAGCGCTGTGAGTCACAGTTTGAAGTTGTTGTTAGTTGTGAAAAAACAAATATTATTATTTTTTTGCAAATCTTGTGTGTTCAGGTCCAGGCTGTGCTACTGTCTTAATAATATAAACGTAGTAATTTGCAGCAGTGTGTAAAAAATAAATAAATAAACACCCCCTTCCCCCCCCCCACACAATATTTTTTTTTAAACTGTGTTTAGAGCAAGGTCGTGCCACTGCGTTAATAGTATAAGCTCTGTGAGTCGCACTGTGAAGTTGTTGCCCTTTGTTAAAAAATAAATAAATAAAATAATATGCAATTAAAAGCAACGAAAAATGGAAAAAAAATTGTGTGTGTTTAGGGCCAAGCCGTGCCCTAAGCGCTGTCAGAGTAGCAGTGTGAAGTTGTCATTTGCAAGAAAAAAAACCCAGAAAAAAGTGTTTTCTTTTTTGTAAAACTTGTTTGTGCTCACGGCTAAGCTATGCCACTTTTAATAATAAAAGGACTGTGAATCGATGGAAGAGCAGAAGCAACAACCAAGTAGTAGTGCTGTGGCTGCTGACAGTCATGATGATCGACATGTACAAAAGGTCGACAGGTTCAAAGGGTCAAAAGGATAATGGTCAACACACAAATGGTCGACACATGTTTTTTGCATTTTCAAATTTTCCCAAAATTTGTTTGATTTACTATCTATTTGGACATCTATTAGAAATAGGAACCTGTGGCGAGCTAACCACTTTTGCCCGAAGCGTGGCAAGTGAAGTGAGCTCGCGATGGAACACATTTGTACTGATGGTGGTCACATACCATGAAATATACAAGATTTGGCCAAAAAATTGTGTCGACCATTGGCATGTCAACCTTTTGTACTTGTCGCCCTTTTGTACCTGTTAACCTAATGTATGTCGACCTGTTAACCTAATGTATGTCGATATGTTGTTGACCTGTTGACTCATGTCGACCTAAACATCGTTGATCTATTATACCACATCCTTACACACTAGATTGCAAGCTCTGTAATGAGCTAGATCTTCCTACCATTTCATAACTGCATTTATTTTCTCTACATTGTGTTATGCATGCTTTGTTTTCCACACTGTCCAGTACTGTGGGGCATTGATGAGTTTACTAATCATTGATAATCTTACCAATCAATGACAAGAATAAGATAGATAGATAGATAGATAGATAGATAGATAGATAGATAGATAGATAGATGATAGATAGATAGATAGATAATCTATCAAATTATTAATTGCCCAATACTATTAACGATGACAAGGGCCCATAATTATCTGCATGTCCAACCCAAGTTCAATTCAGGTTTCAGCTTCATTATGTGTAATTAAAATATTCACTGGCAAAATAGTTCTGACAGATTAGCAAGAACCTGAAAATAGTAAATCCAAAAGAACATCAGTTACAGAAAATTATGATATATACTGGTGTCTCTCTTATAGTTACTTCCTTGCAAATCATTTCTTGTGTTGTTTTTATATATATATATATATATATATATATATATATAGAGAGAGAGAGAGAGAGAGAGAGAGAGAGAGAGAGAGAATATTGTTGTGTTATTTTGAATCATATACTCCTTAAAATATAGCAAATTTTGCATTTAACACCATTTACCCTTTGGTAACAAGATGTAAACCCAGGGGTCAGGCATTTGATGTTTTGACTTAGTACAAAGCATTTAGTCTTTTCAGTTATTTATGATTTACTAGGAGACTCATATGTGCGCTCGCAAGGGGCTATGCCCCCATTAACCTTGGGCCATGCAATATTTTGATTATATGAAGTATTACCTCCAATCATAATTCTGTGAGTGGTTAAATATTGCACGGACAAAGGGCGTGCGATGGTGAAGGGGCCGAAGCCCCTTGTGATGGCATGAACAGGGCAACGCAGGCCACAATGAATCACCTAGTAGGTGCTGTGGTTGGGGGAGTGACGGGTGCGGGGGAGACGCGAATGGGGAGGGGGTGCGGTAGGTGGGGGAGGGGCAGTTGCAGGGTTGCTGCAGGTGAGGGAGGGCCGAGTGTGGGTGTGCCGTGGGTGGGAGTCCAGAGCCACTGCGGGTGGGGGAGGAGTGGGTGCGGGGGTGCCATGGGTGGGGGAGGGACGGTTGCGGGGGTGGCGCGGGTGGGGGAGGGACAGGTGCAGGGGTGTCATGGGTGGGGTAGGGGGTCCGGAGGTGCCGTGGCTGGGGGAGGGCCGGGTGTGGGGGTGCCGTGGATGAGGGAGGTATGGTGTGCAGTATATGTATGGTGTGTAGTAATGCAGTGTATGATGTATGTATGTATCAGTGACGTGCGGTGAGGTGAGGCAGAGCCATTCCTGCCATAGTAACGTTTGTGCCAGAGTTTTGGCTGTATAAAGTATATGAAAAATACAAAGAATATGTTAAAAATATCTTCTTTGTATTATTCTAATCATTTTTATAGTCAAATCTCTGGAGCAAAAAGTCTATGGCTGCTTATCTTTTTCACACATCTGTGATGAAAACTCACCAAATTCCCAAGAGTCTATATTGCTGTACCAGTGTATAATGCCCACATGCACCATTTTGCTCATATATTGTGTGTAAATCTGCCTCTGGTACTAAGCGGTGCCTCCTGAGAAATTTACCTCACCGAACGTCCCTGGTATGAATGTATTTATATGCATGGTGTGCAGCAGTGCAGTGTAAGTAATATGTGCAGTGTATATATGTATGTATGGTAATGCAGTGTATGTATGTATGTATGTATGTATGTATGTATATATATATTTATATATATATATGTAATGTGTGCAGTGTATGTATGTAGTGCAGCAGTGTAGTGTATGCATACCTCCCAACTGTCCCGATTTTCGCAGGACAGTCCCATTTTTTTGGGCCACAGTGTCCCGCGATGGGGGGGCAGTTGGGGAGACTCCTGTCATCGCTGCCCTGCTTAGCAGAGCAGCGGTAAATAGACGCTGTGCACATGCACACAGCCTCTATTCAGTGGAGACAGGAGGAGAGGGGGCATGCCAGCAGCTCACAGAGCGCTGGGCATGCCCCTCAGTGATGAAAACGGGGCGTGGCTCGCGATCGCAGGTCATTCCCACGAAGCCACACCCCTTTTTCATAGGCCACATCCCCTTTTCGGGAGCGCATGTGTCCCTCTTTGGGAGATGACAAAGTTGGGAGGTATGGTGTATGCACTGTATGTATGTGTATATATATATATATATATATATATATAGAAATCAAACAGATGTCTGGCACTCACGCTTAGTAGAATCAACGGGTCCTGGTGCCTAACCTCTCCGGAAGAGCATGTAGGAAAACGTATGGTGGCACTCAGGAAGAAAGACAACACAGACAACGCTGGTGCAGTCAAGCGTTGTCTGTGTTGTCTTTCTTCCTGAGTGCCACCATACGTTTTCCTATATATATATATATATATATATATATATGTAATGTGTGCAGTGCTGCTTCCCTGGCCACCCGCTCTGCGGCTCCTCCACATGGTCTTTGTGTGGCTGGCTCTGGCCTGTGCGCGCTTATGGAGAGAGAATTGACAGCATAGGAAAGGAATGAGTTAAACATCTTGTGAGGGGTGGACCTAGCTGGAAGGAAAGTACAGCCCTTTGGAAAAAGGGGAGGGTTAGTATATATAGGGAAGGACAGACATCTTGTCTCTCTCTTGTTGGTGAAATTGCCTTATTGAGTTGGGTGAGTGCTGCATAGCAGGCTTCCCAATTGTAATTGTTGTTTCCCATTTAATTTAGACTGCGAGCTTTCCCCTGCATTGCAAGGTGATTCTCCTTTAGATCACCTCAGCCTTCTAGCCTTCTCTTGTGCCCGCCCTCGTCGTTCCGCCGGTATCCCAGCCCGGCACCGCGCACCTGGCGGTGGGGCTGGGCCCGGGGAAGGAGTGGATGGCCTGGGGGACGGGGCCCCGTCCCCTGGGGCCTCCACAGGCTCGGGTGGTAGGCCGGAGGTTCGGGCAGGCCGCCCGGAGGTGGGAGGGCACAGCCCTCACCTCCGAGCGCGGCATATGAGGTGTGGGTGTCGGGCGTTCGCTGGCAGGTGAGGGCGCGCATGCGCCCGTCGGTGTAGCCGCTCTCGGCTTCCTTTATGTCCCTCTCGCAGTGTGGAGGGGCCAGGCAGGAGACGGCTGAGAGCCGCGCGAGGTCTGTCACTGGGCCTCGCGCGGCGGTTAAACAGTGCATGCAGCCGGGAGCTCGCGGGCGGTCAAGCGGCGGGTCGCGCGCACGAGAGGCGCGCGCACCCATGCTCGCTTCCGGCGGCACCGTTCGCGCACGAGTGCGCGCAGCGGCGCCGCAAGCCTCCCTTTCTCCCCAACTCGCTTCCCTGCAGCCGGAGTCCGGCGGGGGGCGGGGGAGGGAGGGAAGGCAGCCCCCCCCCCCGCATGTTGGCATGAGGCAGTACCCAAGAGGCCTGTGTGGGCGGGCAGCAGGTACAAGTGGGGGGGCGGAGTATTTCAAAAAGAATTAGCGGGGCAAAGAGTCGGGGAGCGCACATGAGGTGCGCGCGAGCCCGTGCTCACGACGGTGGCGCCGTTCGCGCTCGTGCGCACGCAGCAGCGCCGCACGTCTCTCTGTCCCCTCAGGGCACTCCCCTAGAGCAGGAATCCAGCGGCTCGTGGGGGGACAGGGAATGGGTTAGCGGCCGCAGGGCTGCTGCGGCCGCTAACCGGTCTCGCCGCAGCTCCCTCCCAGCGGGCGGAGTGGCTCCGGTTTGCGGGGGGAGGGGGCGAGCATAGCTTCAGGAAGCGAGGGCACCTACTGCCAGCCCTCCGATAGAGGCGAAGTTTGGGGGGGGATGGGTTCGCCATAGTTCAGGGGCGCACCCCTTTTCTTCGCCAAGGAAGACGGGACGGCAGGCGTCGGGGTCCCAGGTTCCGTTTGTCGGGGGTAGCTGCAAGCTCTAGCACGCCGGCAGTGGCAGGTGCGTCCGGTGTGCGGGCGGCGCAGCGGGTTGCCCGCGCCTGCAGGGAGCTCTGGGCGGGCGACGCGGACCTGGATCATTGTCCCGGACTGGTCGGGCAGGGATGCGCGGCAGATACGCCCTCCTCACGAGTTGCTCGGCATACACCGTGAGTGCCTTCTGGGTCCTTCGCTCCTTTCTCTGCTGCAGGGGATCGCGGTGAAGTGGAGATGGCGGAGTCCGAAGAAGACGACGTCGGTTTTGCCACGCCGAAGGATACCGTGTCGGGGCAGTCGGCGATATCAGGTGAGGTGGTACGGTCGGTATCGGACTCCTACACGAGCTCTAGTCCTCGTAGTTCTGCTTCTTCCTCCTCTTCGGCTTCTCTGTCGTCGCCGGCGTCTGACGTTAGTATTACGACTGGGGCGAAGAAGCGGGCGACGAAATTCGCCAAGCGGGCGGCGGGACGGCAGAAGAGGCGGAGGATGCGCAGACGGCTGAGCGAGGAAGCTCGCAGGGCTAAGAAACGCCGTGATTTCCCCGGGGGTTCGCTGCGACTACACGGCAGTTATGCGTGGGCTGAAGGATAGCTGCCGTAGGTAGATTTACGGGGATTTTGTTTTGTGTTTGTTTTGGCAAAGGATGCGAAGAGGGAGTATAGGGCGGCAACAGCAAAGACGGGCAGCGGGGTCTTCGCGGCTTGTTACCTGGGGTATAGACCGGACGAGTGCATGAACATAGTTCGGTACCTGCATCTCATACACGGCATTCAACGCACATCTTCGGGCTCCGAGTGGCGTCGATATGTCCAGGAATTCAGGGAGAAGCAGGACGGGTTGCAAGTCATGGACTTTGGGTGTAAGGACGTGGAAGTCTGAGGGGAAGAGGCTCAAGGTCACTCGGGCTTCGCAACAGGCTAAGGAGCCACGGAACGCGGAGGCGGACGGGCACCGCGCAGGGTCGCCTGCCCTGGGGTCCGGCGCAGACGGCGGTTCGGCCAAGCCAGGTAGGTCGGCCGCCGTGCAGGGGGGCAAGACGCGCATCAAGGAAATGTTTCACGTTTAACAACGCGGCCTATTCCTTCGGCAAGCAGCGTCATTTTTCGCCACTCGTGCTTGCAATGTGGCGGATCCCACCCAGCCTCCTCTGGTTTCAAGGGCAGGCGTCAGGGGGCCTGGGGTAAGCAAACTTACCCGAGACAGGCCTAGGGCGGGAGCGCTCCGCAGAGCTCCAACGCAAATTAATTTGGAGGCGATGGGCCGGTGGTTGGATTGGTATCCAAATAGGGCGGATACAAGATTTTTGTTTCCGGTGTTCGTTTGGTTTCGCTTGCCTGTTGCGAGCGAGGTGCGGTGCGGGCCCAGTGGAACCTCCGTTTTATGGGTTGCCGGATAGGGGCGGAGTATTTCATTGGCAAAGGTCTGCCGATGGTTGTTTCGTTTCATGCTCAATTTTCGAGCGGTTTAGTACGTAGTACATTGGTGCGTGCAGTCGTCGTCGGGGGGTCAGGGGGTTGCCCATTACCTCTATGACTTACGGTGCAAGGGTCCGGCATATTCCTTACAGTGCGGTGACTTGCTCTTCAGCATCCGAGCGCGGTTTTTCAACTTCGGCGTTCCTGTGGCCGAGGATAAAACAGAGGGCCCGGCATCCTGTTAGTCCTTTTTTGGAGATGGAGATTGACACAGTGGCAGGATCGTGTCGGCAGCCTCGGAGCAAGGGGTGAAGCTCCGCGACGCTAGTTGCTGGTTTGAGGGGTCGCGTTAGGTCACACTGTGGCAGGCGCAGTCCTTGCTGGGCATGGTGAACTTTGCTTGTCGCGTAATCCCGATGGGCGAGGGTTTTCTGCCGGAAGTTAGAAAAGGCTACTGCGGGGTGTGCCAGACCACCCGTTTCGTGCAATTGTACTCAGAGATTAAGAGGGATTTGGCCGTATGGGCCTCGTTCCTGGAGGACTTCAACGGGGCGGGTATATGGCAGGCCCCTATAGTAGGCAGCGCTAGGTTGCAGCTGTTCACCAATGCAACGTGTGCCTCTGGTTTCGATTGCTATCTGGAGGGATTTTGGTGCGCGGCCTCCGTGTCCGGCGGAATGGCATCGAGAAGGTTTAACGAAGGACCTTTGCTGCTGGAGCTTTTCCACATTATCGTGGCGCTGGAGGTATGGGGCGATCGGCTGGCTCATCGCAGCATCTTGGTTAGATGTGACAATCCTGCAGTGGCGCATGCGATAATTAATCAGAGGCGAAGTCGCTGGTAGTTTCTGTGGGTGCTGGGGCATTTGCCGTTGGCAGGCCTACGTCGGAACGTGTGGTTCCGCGCACAGCATGTGCCTGGGCTGGATAACGGAATTTCCAACGCTCTGTCACGAGGGCAGTGGGAAAGTATTTGTTTGTAGGCACCGGAGGCCGACGAACATGGTGTTCAGTTTCCCGGTTATGTTGGGAGGTGATCGGGACGGATTGGAGGGTCTTGCGTTGTGGTCAGTCGCGCCAGCCACGCTTAAGCCGCTAGCTTGGAGCGAGTAGGTGGAGTTTGTTTAAGGACGAATTCAGCAAGGTAAGAGCGGGCATCGGAGGATGTTTTCTTTTATTTGTCAGCTGTATGCTTCGGGTAGGTCCAGAGAGGTGGTATCCCGGTACTTAGCCAGGATTTCGTTTTCAGCAGAATAAAGGGCGTCCCCGACGTGGCTAAGAGCGGGATTCTGTTGAAGGCGATGAAAGGATGGGCGCGAGTCGCGCAGACGCCGGCTGACAGGAGGATGCCCATTGAGGCGGCTTTGTTGCTGGATGTCATCAGGGCGGTTACAGGTGTCGCGTCATCCATGTTTCGAATTACGGTTGTTCTTCACTTTGGCGTGCTCAATGGCTTACCACGGGGCTTTTAGGGTTTCGGAACTGGTAGCGCCTTCTAATCGAGCGGATTCGCGCATGCTGGTCGGGGACGTGGTGGTGGGTGAGAAGTCCTTGCTTTGCAGATTGCGGCGCTCTAAGACGGACCAAGTGGGGAGAGGTCAATGGGTCACCTGGGTTCCGGCTCTTGAGGAGGGCATTTGCCCAGTGAGGTTGGCAGTGCAATATGAGGCAGTACGACCCGACGGTCGGGGTTCATAGCCGCTGCACTATACGGGCTGCCGGTGACGAAGTATCTATTTCATGGGATGATGGGTCGCTGTCTTGCGAGCTTGGGCCTTCCACCCGCTGCGTTCGGGACGCATTCCTTCCGCATAGGGGCTGCGACGTCGGCTGCGGCGACTGGATTTTACATGGCTGAGATCCAGGCGGTGGGGCGATGGAAGTCGTCAAGTTACAGACAGTATATGCGCCCGTTGCATGAGATGTTAGCTCGCGCGTACTTGTGTGTCAATTCCAGTCGGTTAATCATGTTATTACAGTTCAGTACGTTATGGTGTGGTGCGTTTGTTTGTCTTCCCCTTTTTATCCTACTCAGGGATTAGCTACTCGCCGTTGCTGGCATGAGCCGGCAGCGGGGGTCTGGAGTTATTTAGCAATTTTTTGCCTGACTTGACGGACTGAATTCTAATCCACAATTCGGCTAATCTGTTTTAATCAGAGTCCCTCAGCAGGTCTTTATGCTTTCACCTCCAGCTGAGTTATTACATGTTTTACCCCTTCCCTCCCCCCCCCCCCATTTTTGTTTGTTATTTTCATCTTTCCCATTTGTGTGTTCATGTTAGGCTTCAAATTGTCTGATTGCTCATGCAGATCGGCTAGGCCGAGACTGCTGCAATTTCCGACAGCAAAAATTTTCTTTTTGGCAGATCCTTCAGGTTACTACAGTAAATTAAACAATGGTATAGATGATTAGTAACCACTTTTACCCCCTTTTCCTCCTCTTCAGGTTGGTTGGAAGATGACTTGCCTATTTTGGTGGTTGGCCACTCTTATGTGTATTGGGCCGCCCAGTTTTGGCCTCGCAGGGGGCACAGATGTTTCCTAGGGCTCGAGAAGTTAGTTGGCTTGGTTGGCAAGGGATGATGTGGACGGAGTGGAGTAGACTAGTGAGTCAGGCCAGCAAGCATGTTAGCCCTAGGGTGTTGGTTGTCCATTTAGGTGGCAACGACCTGGGGAAGAGGACTTCTTTGGAGATGCGGTGGGCCATGATACAGGATCTGGCAATTTTGGCCGCAGCAGTGGACCAGTTGTATATTGGTGTTCTCCTTGATGGTGCCAAGGTTGAGTTGGCAAGGTGTGGCGGACGGTCGCGAAATTGAGGAGGCCACGCAGAAGGGGAATGGACCACTTGTATATATCGGTGTTCTTCTTGATGGTGCCAAGGTTGAGTTGGCAAGGTGTGATGGACGGTCGCGAAATTGAGGAGGCCAGGCAGAAGGTGAATGGGGCGGTGGCGAAGTGGGTTGTCCCACGGAGGCCAAGTGGTTCGCCACCCTAGGATGCGGTTCGGAGACAAAGTCACCTTTTTCGGCCTGATGGTGTGCATCTATCCAATGAGGGGATGATGTTTTTTCCTGGAGGATCTGTTCCTAGTGTTGCTGGAGTTAGGGTGAAGTTATGGTGGCCGTGCGAAGACTCTGGGAAGGAGTCTTTCGCTGTTGGCGGAAAAGAACGGCAGTTGGTGGTTGTATGGTAAGCTGTAGTGATTTACAGTTTGATTTGGTTTAGGTGCACTCACCTCCATCGACTTATTGGCCGCTTGACCACCCATCCGGGAAGGCAGCGGCAGGGCACCCAGGAGCGGTGGGTAGTCACTGTGGGGGTGGAGTTGTCACCTATTACCGGTTTTTGATAGTTGTAGTACAATTAGGATGGTTTCGAATTTTTTGTATTTTACGGTTAATTTAGGTTAGTAGAGCCGTTCTTTTTGCTGCCACCATATGCCGGCTGTATCGGCATCTTAACAAAGTTTTCATTTACAGGTTTGCTATGGTTAGGGTCAAATAAATAGCTAGCAATTTTTCTGCCAAATTCAAGTCTCCGTGTCTTTATTTATTGGGTTTAGAGGTAACGAATGCTTTACTTGGAATGAACGGGTCCACCAAATGTCACTAGGATGTTTAGGGGAGAGAATTGACAGCATAGGAAAGGAATGAGTTAAACATCTTGTGAGGGGTGGACCTAGCTGGAAGGAAAGTACAGCCCTTTGGAAAAAGGGGAGGGTTAGTATATATAGGGAAGGACAGACATCTTGTCTCTCTCTTGTTGGTGAAATTGCCTTCCCGCCCTCCCGCCCTGTTGGTAAAGGTTTCTGGCACGGAGTGCCTTGGCTTTGAATTGTTGGCTGGTTTTATCGTTGGCTATTTATTGGCGGAAAAGAACGGCAGTTGGTGGTTGTATGGTAAGCTGTAGTGATTTACAG